>NC_079443.1:27032292-27072292 GCF_903798145.1 Danio aesculapii | reverse complement strand
GCTTAAGTTTGAGTGCAGCAAGAGATTGCTACTGAAGGAATGCTCAGGGCTTCCCCCACCCACCTGCGGTTTCTCTGTCCCTTAAAAGGAAGCAAGAAAGTCCCCATCTGATCCTAGTCTCTAAATGTGTTTGTGTCCTTGTTTATGCTGTTTTAAAATGTCTATTTTAAAACGACAAAGAGTTCTTCTAATAGTGTGTGAACCACATCTCTGAGGAGTTCACTTTATGTAATGGAAAACTTAATTTCTGATTAGCATTTTATGAAAAGGTTTGATTGTTAGCGTTAGTTAAAACATTAGGTGTCATGAGTCATGACCTATTAATGAACATTACTTTTATACAGAATATCTATATTTATCAATTCTACATGCAACATTTTGTCACTTTTTTAATTGTATAAATCAATTTTTATTATGATTGTTCATTGTTAGTGGATGGTGTTGGATGAGAACAATTTAAACCTTACTGTAAAGCATTAGTCTTGTTCTCAGGTTTTATATAGACAGTTATAAATATACTACTTATCTATGTGACTTAGTGAGGGTTCTTTTACATTTACATAATCTCTTTAATCTTGAGGTGTTTATTTGTCTTCATTTTTGACTAGCTAGTATTAGGTGAGAACACCCGAGTGTAAGGTCAAACCATATAACACTGCTACTAACTGTGACATGTTTGCAAACATAAAAAGAAATTATGACTTTAGTCATTAGACAATTCAACACTAGACTATAGATTTCAGTAACAAGTGGACAAAAAGATTAAAATGTACAATACCAGTTCAACAATCATTTTGATTTTATGAATTTACATTTTTTTAGGTTTAAAACCGGCAAAGTTTATTTGTTCTTATTTGACACGCAAATGTTTTCTCCTGTAAGTTCTGCTATATACTATGGCACTATGTAGCTACAAAGTCTTCAGTAATGCTAAGCAGTAATAAGGAAACCACAGTTATGTGGCTTTAATGTAGGGTGGACGATGAGTGTTCGACATCTGAATTGATTAGACTTAACCAACAAATAGGGTCACGGAAATGTGTAAACTAGTTTTCTTTGATCTGGTAAATGATTAGTGAGATTTGTTTGCAGCATTAGAAAAATATTATATAAAGAATATATATATATATATATATATATATATATATATATATATATATATATATATATATATATAAAGAATTATACCCACACACACATACATATATACATATAAAACCCAAAAAGTTAAGGTAACTCAAACTGTTTGAGGAAACTGATTGCTACAAACCATTTGAGTAAGAAAAAAACTAATCTATATGAGAACTGTGAACTTACTCTATTTAAGTTGAAGTAATGATGTATTTAATTAACTCCTTACCTTCAGTACCAAGTTCAAAACTCTTTTCAAATGAGTAGAATTAACTTTCAGTAAATTTTGAGTTAATTACACTCATTTCATTTGTTGACTGATGAAGTTGACTGATGGGTTTTACAGTGTCTATGTATATATATATATATATATATATATATATATATATATATATATATATATATATATATATATATATATATATATATATATATATATATATATATATATATATATATATATATATATATATATATATATATATTAATATGAGCAGTGTCTATATATATATCAATTCGGTGTCTTCACATTTCTAATCATAATAGTTTTAATAACTCATTTCTAATAACTGATTTGTTTTATCTTTGCCATGATGACAGTGCATAATATTTTACTAGATATTTTTCAAGACACTTCTATACAGCTTAAAGTGACATTTAAAGGCTTAACTAGGTTAATTAGATTAACTAGGCAAGTTATTGTATAACGATGGTTTGTTCTGTAGACAGTCGGAAAAAAAATTAGCTTAAAGGGGCTAATAATTTTGACCTTAAAATGGTTCATAAAAAATTAAAAACTGTTTTTATTCTAGCCGAAATAAAAGAAATAAGACTTTCTCCAGAAGAAAAAGTATTATCAGACGTACTGTAAAAAAAATTCCTTGCTCTGTTAAACATCATTTGGGAAATATTTAAAAAAGGAAAAAAAAATTCAAAGGGGGGGCTAATAATTCTGACTTCATTTGTGTGTGTGTGTAGATAGATAGATAGATAGATAGATAGATAGATAGATAGATAGATAGATAGATAGATAGATAGATAGATAGATAGATAGATAGATAGATAGATAGATAGATAGATAGATAGATAGATAGATAGATAGATAGATAGATAGATAGATATCTTCACCTTGGAATTATGAGGTTCTATCTGCGTTCTGAATAATTTTGAGATATTGAGCTTCAAAGTTTTTGCATTCCATATAGCAAACAGCATGTGTGTAACATTCAAAAAAATTTAAAGGTCTTAAAATGTAAATAAGTTGTCATTTAATAAGAATATGTCAATAACTCAATTTTGACAAAATGTCAGATAGAACCCTCCAATTCTAAGGTGACGATATATATATATATATATATATATATATATATATATATATATATATATAGTCGACGATACATGAGGGTTTTAGACATGAAGACATTATTAGCAATCCTTAGAAATAAAGCATAAACGAGCAAATTAATGTAAATCCAGAAAACCAATAATAAAACTGGGGTTAAATTCAAAGTGGTAAAAATACAAAACTGTATACAATTTCTTTATTGCACACAAACAGTGTGGTGATTTTTGCCGACCTGTATAAGGAACTTGCTGGAACGGCTTGCATGAAGTACAGAGCTGAGGTTCTGGCCCTCCAGTGCCATTTTTTCGCAGGCAGAGTGAAGCTCACACAGTCTTCAACACTTTCCTTGAGAAGATCAAGCAGCTGTTTGTGGGAGCCGCCATTGAACGCCTCCAGCAAGAGCACACTCATGGACGCAGGCTATTTACTGCAGAGATCAAAACAACAGAAAAGATCAATCAGAGAAACAAACAAAACACTGCTTGTCAATGACTCACATAAAATAGAAGGCCACGAACAACAATTATAGCAAAAACGATATTTTAATAACCTATGATTACCAACCACATATTGGAGAAAGGGTTAATAATAATCATACTGGCAAAATTTACCCACGTACTTTCCGAATCACATAGAATTTCATGGTGTATGTGTCACAGTTCAGTCATAGCTGGAGCGAGTAAAGCATAATGCACAAAAATTAAATAAAAATAAAACACTTCAGCTGATCATTAGGAAATTCACCTCTCACTTTGATTTAGTTGTTTTGACAGAAAAATTCACTTTCAGGAAGAAAGCAGTCAATAAATCATGTATGTTTTTATGTTATGTTTAAAGGGCACATAGGTTACCCCTTTTTTCATATTTAATATAAGTCTTTTGTGTCCCCAGAATGTGTCTGTAAAGTTTCAGCTCAAAACACCCATCAGATTATTTATTATAGCTGTTTGAAGTGTCTATATTATAGCTGAAAAAAAGTTGTTGCTGTTTTTTTGTACTGGGCCTTTAAGGCTAGTCCTCCCAGCCCACCGTTCCCATGTGCCTGTCAGCAATCGCCGCCCTCGGCTGCCTCAGGAAGCAGATCTCACGTAACGTGTGTGAGCAATACTACAGTAAGAACTTTAACAATCAGTATTAGATGCAGTTTTTTGTGGAGTTGCAACAATGAGTCACACAGAATGTCATTACAAAGTTTAAACTTGTAAAACTCACTCTTGATCACGTTTGATGATGATTGATGAACCTAGCGAACTGATAAGACCTTTTATTCCCGGCTGCTCGCCTCTCTTGATGATATGATTATGCACGTGACTACCGGACATGTTAATGCTGTCAATCAATATTGGTGGGAGGAGGGACTGCACTCCTACGTCAAGTTGCAATCGATCTGAAAACCGCTCCAAATGGTCCACCGTTTTTATGTTGTTAAATTTGAAAAAAAGGACTGGGTGTGTTTATATCACCCCAATAGGACAGTTTATACACTATACTTACACACATTTCTGTCCAAACAGCTTGTAAAGTAGATTTTTCACCATAGGTGCCCTTTAAGTTCAAATAAATTAACCATGTTTCAACTAAAAGATACAGTGCTCAGCATATATAAGTACAACCCTCACAACTCTATCTTTTAAATTCATATTGTTAATAGGAAGCTATACAATATTATATTTGTGCATATACATTAGATTAGTCCACACTGAAGCCAAATCTGGTGCTTATCTAACAAGATTGCGGTGCAAAAACTAGAACACCCAAATGTATTTGTAATTGAAAAATATTAAATACAAATTTTTAAAAAAGGAAAAATCAACAGAAGCAAAACATTTAGAAATTTTGTAGGTTGTAATTTTTTTTTCAATATTTTGCTTTAATTTAATTGTATTATCTTTCAATTTCTATGTTTGGTGACTAAAATATTATTTTAATAAATATATCTGTTCAATAAATTTTGTTTAAATGCACCAAAACACATTGCCTATAGTCACTGAGAAATAGATAAAAATCTTCATTTACAAAATGGGGTGGTTATGCTGAGCTCTGTACTTTCTCAGGTTATATTTAGGCACTTTAATGTTTTATAAGTTGAAATGATTTAAAAAGTTAATTTGATCCAACTCAAAAATTTAAGGTAGCAAATTTGTACTAAATTTAAGGCCTTTGGATACAGTGTAATATTTTAGTAGTTAAGATGACATTGTTTTTCAAGTTAAGATGCTAATCTAGGATTTCCAGAAAAAGTACCTAGTCTAACACAAAACAAACAAACAAACAAAACATGTAGCTGTAATAAATGTAGGTCATAATTAAATTCAATGAAATCATGTTTATTTCTATAGCGCTTTTACAATGTAAATAGAAAATTTCAATCCTTAAATTTGCCATGGGTTATTTCCTCATTTATGCGCTAATATTTAAAAATAAAATGAAAACTTTGCTTTAAATCATATTAACTAATGCAGTATAATTTGTAACATTTTACAATGAACTTTATTACAGTAAAAACACAATCTCATTTATACCACAATGGAGTTCTGCTGAAAACACTAGTCCTAGTGTTACCTAGTCCTAGTTCTAGTCACCTAGTGAAAACATCTGCTCCTGACTTTGCCTTGATGTGGTCTCCGATGTCTTGTGCATCGCTTTTTGTCAAGTGACAGTTTTTACATTTTAAAAGTCTGATTCATTTACAACATTTAATTTCAGTTGGCTTTTTTTGGCTCAGCAATAAAAAAAACAAAAAAAACAAAAGGTTACATTCAAAACAAAATAACAATCTTTGTCAAAGGCATTCGCCCAACCACATCCCCATCATTCTCTCTCATGTTTCAGATAGAATGGTGGGCTAAATCAAAGGTTACCGTGGGCCAATTTTGGCCCGAGGGCCCTACTTTGGGCACCTCTGACATACAAGTAATTTAAAAAATAATAATAATAAAAATAAAATAATTAAAATAACAATTAAAAGCTGTTCCTCCAGTGGCATCTAGAATTTAATTTTAGTGAATTAGCAAACAAAAAAGAGATTTTACATTTTTACACAACTTTTTCAGTTTTACTAAGATTATATTGAAACACTTGTGTCACATTTTCCAACTGGTGTATAAATCAGGGTGTTTTTCTATATCAGCGAGTCATTCATTTAGAAACCCCTTGTTTACGTGACAAACATAGCTTATTTGTGAATTGACATCTCAGTTATGCATAAAATTCAATGCGATTAGCAAAGCTACTTTTCCTTTACATTCACTTACTTGGCTTGTAAGTTCATTTCAAGCTTGAAACTCGACGATTTACAGTTTCAAAATAGCTTCCTGAACACAAAATCAATTTAACAAGCAGCAAGCTGATGCTAGGAGACGAAGTTTAGCTTCAAAGTTGAATTAAGGTGGTCTCTTATGCTGCATTGGTTGTGCTGTCTAAATACAAGCGCATGATAAAACGCCACACTTCATAGCAAGGCAGAACTGTGAAAACAAATCAAAAAGGTGCAACAGGGAACTGGAAAAGTAACAACTTAAGTAGGTTTAAACATCTAACCTTGAAATGCTGGGGTTTTCCAACCGCTCTGATACACTGAGTGGGATTTTTTCACAGTGATTTACCTCTTACTCTTATACCTCAGAGCCTGCATTTTACACAGGTAAGGCGTGAAAAGCAATCAACCTCAACATGGAGAGGAAAGTGAGGGGTTAATGTTGCTGCGCTCAGCCCCTACACAGTTGATGCGAAAGGGAAACCCCACGGTACCCGAACTCACAACCAGAAGCAGCACCATCACCGCTGTCAATGGATGCCGAGTCATTGCTCAACTGCATTCAAAGGCTGGCTTGTGTAAGCATTAACTCCTGTGAATCAATCTGACGCCATATGAACACCATGACAGAGGATGCTTCCGTTTTGACTGATTTGGACAAAACACCTTTGAAAATGTGTGAAAAATGCCATTTACATGCTTTTATAAAAAAAAAAAAAAAAAAAAAAAAAACAGTTTATCTTTTGTAAAGTCATTACTAAAATGGCACTATTTATTTATATCACTCAACTTACATTACTCATCTAACACTAGAGGTAGATTAAAGGGATAGTTCACACCAAAATTAATCTTTGTCATTATTTGCTCACCCGTCAATTGTTCAAAATCTATTTGAGATTCTTTCTTTCATTGAAGACAAAAAAAAAGTCATTTTGAAAGATGCTGGCTGATGGTTAGCTGTGTCTCATTTCAGAGGCTGCATCCTCCGAAGTATGCAAACTTTAAAGGTGAGTCCTTCGAAACCCAAACAGGCAGAACCGAGTATTTTGAAATGAGAAGATCTAGCCTACAGAGGACATATCTCGTCACCTAGGAACCATAACAGCTGCCGTTAATAAGTGGCAATACAATTTGTAAGTACTTTTTTTTTTTTTAAGTGATTTAAAAACTTTTTTTAAGCAATCTGAAGGCAAAACAACAATGTTTACAAAAGCTGGAAATATATTTCCATATATGTACACATAAAAATGTAAACTGTCTATAAAATCACTTTTTAGTGAGACATTTCATTTTGTTTATTAGCATTTAGATATCCAATAAAATGAAACCTTATTCATAAATAAAACTGTAATCCTGAGTTTTCTTTTAAAGAGCTCTTATTATGGGTATTTGAAAATGACCGTCCATGCAGTGTGCAACACAGCACTACAGTGTAAGTTTAAATCTGAAAGTGCACCATGTTTAAAAAATGATTGATTCTTTAATGAAGTAGTCGACTCAGAGTCAAATAAATGAATCATGTTGGGTTCAGATCTTTTGCTTGAACGCGTCGACGTCGATACGGTACATCACCAAATATGTAGTGCTGGATCAGCTAAAACGTGAACACGCCTTTCCCTTCAGACACAACAGGGAACACCAGGGATCACGAGACTGATTATCAGTCAGTAATTGTTACAGTTCATATGAACCGGTTTCTTCTTCTTCCTGATCATAACATGTAAGTGTCATTAAAATTGTTTTGTGTAGTTATGCATTAAATATGTGTTTAATTGTGTGTTAGAAGTTGTAATCGCTCTGCGCGGCTTGTAATCCCTTATCTATTATAGATCAGTGCTTGTATCTGTCAGGTTAAATCTTTATCTGCTATTCACATATTCCGTCCAAAACCACGATGACAACGCGACTTGTGCTTCTTCGTTTACCAATTTAAATGCGTTTCTGAACTCACAATCCTCAGCTGTTTGTTGCTATGGCCACCATCAGCTGTTCCTCACACACGTCGCGCGGTCAATTTTCAATGGGCATTTCTCTCTGTCTCGCACTGAACACAGTCGACCAATCACAACAGACTGGGTCATCGGGTCAATCAGCGCAGATTAGCTTCGCGCTAAGGAGAGATTTGGGAGCAAATGAATTACTGAACGAATCATATGGGTGTCTTTGGGATAACTAGGTAAAAATAAATGCGCATTATAAGACAATGAAAGTGTTTTTGATCTTCCAAGCATATCAGCCTGTTGTTGGAGACCCCCAAAACTAAAACATGACCTTTAATAATGCAAAATTGGGGCTCTTTAAAAATGTCCTGCCATTATCATCGTGCAATAAATTTTGGAATGTTCAAAGTCGGGAAAGCTCCACCGTAAAAAATAAATCCGTAAAATTTACAGTAAAAAAACGGCAGCTGTGGTTGCCAGTATTTAACCATTAAAAATACGGTACAACCCGGCGTAAAAGTAATTTCTCATTTTTACAGTAAACTACCATATTTAATTAATTTCTAGATGTAATACGTCTGTATTTTGAATTACCAACATCTACACATCTTTTGTTACACAGTTAGACACCGTAGCTCAGCTATATGCAAGTGGTGATGAGAAACTTACATAATGAACCAATGCTCATCACAAACAACATTTCCCACAAGCAGAAAAGTGTATCAGTGTATAGAAGGTGCTCAGTGTCATTCACACAGCTATTAAACACCAGTATGGTAACACTCATAAAAATAAAGTCATGAAATAAACATTATCAACATTAGATGTAACATACTGTAAATGAAACATCTAAAAACATCCATAGTAATGTCAACAAAAAGCATATAAAGTAATGTGCCATGCAGGGAACTCTGGGAAAGTCAATTTACGGTTATTCACCGTATATATTAAAGAAACATATTGTTAACCAGTTTACTGATTTTTACTGTAGCATTTTTACAGTTTTTTACTGTTGAAATCAAGGTCATTTTTTACAGAAACGAAGGATGCATTTAGAGGCTGCATTTGATGGAAACAAGATGGTTTTCGTTGACACAACGCCCATCGAATGCATCCTTTGGAGGATGCAGCCTCTGAAATAAGACACAGCTATTGACTTCCATAGTAATTTATCTTTTTTTCTACTATGGCCATATAGCATCAACCAATATTTTTTAAAATATCTTCTTTTTTATGTTAAACAGAAAAAAGAAATTCATAAGAGTTTAAAAATCACTCAAGCGAAAGTAAATGGTGAGGTAATTTTTACTATCCCTTTAATCCTGTAATAACTGCCATGACAATAATGTAGTCAGAAGTTTCTTTTTTCCTTGTTGATTCCTCTACATATATTTTCTTATGAAATGTTTTAAAAAAAATGTATTGACGTTATTGTTTTGTGTCATGGCGTCACAGTGACGCAGTGGGTAGCATGATCACCTTACAGCAAGACGGTTGATGGCTCGAGCCCCAGTTGGGTCAGTTGGCATTTCTGTGAGGAGTTTGCATGTTCACGCTGTTCACGTGGGTTTCCTCCGCTCTGTAGTTTATGTGTGTGAATGCAAGAGTGTATGGGCGTTTCTTAGTATGGGTTGCAACTGGAAGGGCATCCGCTGCGTAAAACATGTGCTGGATACGTTGGTGGTTCATTCCACTGTGGCGACCCCTGATTAATAAAGGGACTAAGCCGAAAAGAAAATGAATGAATGAATGTTGTGTCATATGTTATATTAATTCTAAACTACTCAGTAAATTATTAATACATTTTATTCATAAATTTGTATTTATAAATTGAGAAAAACATGCAAATGGTGCAGTTGCTGATATTTAAAAGTCCAAATAGGAAGAAATATCGACAGCTTGTCATGTGAATCAAGTTACTTACAACATTAAGCAATGTACTTAATAAAATACATGCAAATAGTAATTTTACACTACACTAAAAAGCATTTTTAACTCCTAAACGTATAAATCTCCATCAGATGACAGCAAAGGTAATTTGAAATAATGTAAGTAAACCCACAGTATCTTGGAATTCTTAAAGGTGCAGTAGGTGATTTTCTTCAGGAACATTTTTTGTTGTGCTGGTTGAAAGTCTCTTCACATTCCAATAGTGATGATTAAAGTAAATGATCTAAATGTATTTATATGTTTTTATATTCTGGGTAAGGCATAAGACTAAAAAATGTTTATCCAATTAAAAATTGTCATGCCGACAATTCCCATAAATCTGATTAGTAGCCCAAAATGTCTGTCAACAAATGTAGATTTGTACAACTGTGCATCCCTGTTCACCTCTGTTGTTTTTACAGTGGTAAAAACAAATGCTGAACCAAAACTTTCTAAAATCCTGAATGAATATTGGAGTATTTCTTTTATACAGGTAATGTTGTTTTAAAACGATTTTAGTCATGCAAAGCTGATGTAGATTTTGTTCTGTTATGAATGGGCTCTATGCATGGAAGTGTTGTTCATCCACCCAAATCTTCTGGTGAAAGATTGATGTGACTATTTTCAGTTTCATAAGGGACTTAATAAGATAAATAAGATTTTTTTTTTATCTGTTTAACAACAAAACATAAGTAAATAGTGTTATCCGCCTAGCCTTCTTTACTGAATGCATGCATGAAATATTGCACATTATGATAAGTTTTGCTTGCTACACAACTGAAAATATGCTAGATATAATACAGTTTTTCATTCGGAATTGTAGTTTTATAAAGTACTATAAAGTTTTCTAACTGGCGAATGACATGATCTAGTGGGTCTGTCATCTTTAAGATGCGCATTCATCATATAAGGAGGTGTGGCTTTGCATGGCAGGGGAGGGATTGTGTTTCAAACATATTATGCTAACCAGTTAGCATTTAGGCAGATCACCTACTGCACCTTTAAGTTGACGTAACCTAATTGTTATAATTATGCAAAATGCAAAAAATCAACTAATTGCTTTTTACCGTATGTAACACGATTTTCAGCAAACGTTTAAGTTGATAATTTAGACGTCTCTGAAATTTAAACTATAACACAGTACACTAAATAGGGTTAAAGAGATCACCAAAGAAAAAATTTATAAATGTCAAAGCTCAAACTGTTTCCTCAGTTTACAGTGCACTGTTGGAGAAACGGAAGAACTGAATGAGTTGGCAAAATAGGATCACACACATCAAAATATTGGCTCATTTTGAGTCAGAGTGTGTGTGTTGGGCACATCAAAAGGTGAGTGCTGATTGAGTAACGAGTAGACACGTGTTGTTTGAGCTACAACTGGTGAAATGGATTCAGTTTACTAAAAAGAACCAGTTCAAAAGAGATTCATTTACTCACCAGAAGTCATTTAGAAGCATTTTCCTGAGGCAGTAGATTCAATTTGAAGTAAATATTGCATATAATCTGTTTCTTGAGCTAAATTGTTGTTTCACTTCAATATTTCGTTAAGAGTGACAGGTTTTAACTTTGAAATCATGTTTAATTGTAAAATGTCACCTACATCTTGAATGTCCTAAAGGTGTGTAGATTTCTGCGTGAACTATCGCTTTAACGTATAGACATTCACCCACACACTTACCCACAGAATTAAGCATAGATATCCCTTCCTACTTTCTCATCGAAAAACATACTTTTCTCTCCCCTGAGGAGACAGGCCGTTATCTAATCTGCATTATTCCAGATGAAATACAGGATTTCCTTTGGCTCTCGAAATACTGGGGAAGAGGCAGCGTTAGGAGAGACGCAGCCTCCGAGTACAGAAAAAAAAGTGCTGGGATGCAGCTGATACATCCGCAGGGGCAGAGCAGGAGGACGTCATATCAGGCGCCAGTACCAATCCTGACTATTAAACCCATCAGTAAAAGTGACTCTACCAATGGCACCAATAAGTGCCAGTACAGGGGGGCGGATAGTATGGCACTGCCCAGTGACAAGCACCCAGAAACATGGCGCATTGGAGCGTGTGAGCCAATTCTCAACACCTCATTTTAACAGCCTCTAGCCATCCATGGATGTCTTGAGTGTGTATGCGCGTGTGAATGTGTGTGTGTGTGTTTGCGTCATCACCCGCAATGGACTCTGACAGGGCAGGAGGAGGCCTTAAAGTGATGTGGTCTTTCTGCAGGGCTAATTCAGCCAGAATGAAACATCCGATTATATACTCCCACACAGCAGACCAAAGCCATGGCTGATCACTTGAAATTAGACTCGAGCGATACGAGGAAACAACACCAGGATGAGCCTTGACCACAGGACTGTATACAAAAGTAAAACAGCACACAAAATGAACTGGAATGCTATAGTGGCGCACACAATCTGGGCTCAGTGTCATGATGATAATCCTTATGCTACAATCTATGCATTTATTTAAATAATGCCAATGACAAAAAATATATGAATGAACCTCTTCCATGTTTGTACATTATTTTATGAATTAAAGTTTAGTTAAAATGGGTGATTCAACTGATATTAACTCAAAGTCATAAATTATATTTGTTGTTTATTTATCCATTATAGTCATTATTATACTGATTATTGTTATAATTAAAACTATTTTTTATAAGTTCTCCTCAAAAGAAAAAGGTACTCACTAGTTACTCATCATTAGATAATTTGGACCACAGGTGGTTTGGAACCATCTGTTAAACAAAAAAAAAACTGAAACTACCGACTTCCATAGCATGAACAGAAAAATGCAATGGAAGTGAATGGTTACAGGTTTCCAGACAGCATTTGACTATAAAACAACAACAAAAAGCAACGCTGAATCCCCCCCCCCCACCCCAGGTAGACTTGTTCTATAATAACAGCAGTTAAAAGATTGCTGTAAAAAAAAAAATAAAACAAGAATGATGTTAAACCAAATAAAGAGTCAAAGTTCAGTAGGTAGTACAAATAAATAACTATTACATCATGAGCCAGGCTAAACAGATTCTGCGGACATTGCTTGCTATTTCTGCGCAGAATTTAAAAAAAATAAAAATAAAAAAATCTGTGGATTTATGCAGAACAATTTTGGGAGTATCATAAATGCAAACCTAATAATTAAAAAATAATAGCTTTTTAACTTTTATTTAATGTTTACAATGCAAATCCAACTAGATCCACTTAACTGATAAACAAAGCAAGTATCCCATATAATATATCTACTAAAAGACAGGAAATAATACATCAATACAAATAATACATCAATACAAAGGCTTTTTCATTTAATTAAAAAGACACTTTTATGGGTTATTGACCAATTGATGTGCTCATATTGAAAGTCAAAGGAGTCAATTCACGACAGTATTCTAATGAAGTGCACGACAGGAGCTGTGTATATTAAAATAAACATTGCCTAAAACCAACAGTCAATTTTTTTTTTCATACAAGAAAGTGAAAATAAAAACTTGCACTTTTGGAAACAAAATAAACTATTTTCAATGTTTCTAAGTAGAAAATAAGCAGTATCTCTTCTAAAAAAATAACTCTTGCATATCCTGTTAATAATATTTTAAATTGTGCATTTCTTGCATCTTCTGTAACCAAATATTTTAATATAAATAATAATTTCAATGTAACGGATAATATGTCATCTCAAGGCATCTCTGGCACAGCTTCCAATCATCATCAGTGAAATGCAAAGATTCAAGAAAGGGTCCATCATCCTGCTTGACCAGAGATCAGAAGTGGCTGCAGAAATATAAATCAGCCTTAACTGAGCGGGGTCACGTGACACGTAGGGAAAATTGTCCTGGAAAAATTAGATCGATTATAGGTTTTGAATGTCGATTTTGATTACTTTTTGATTAATCAACCAGCCCTAGTTCAACAGGTTTGGAACATGTGAAGGTAATGTAAATCAATGGTCTCAAACTCAATTCCTGGAGGGCCGCAGCTCTGCATAGTTTAGCTCCAACTCACACCAGATTAATAGTCTCTAGTCTTGAACACCTTGATTAGTTGAACAGCTGTGTTTGATTAGGGTTGGAGCAAAACTGTGCAGAGCTGCGGCCCTCCAGGAATTGAGTTTGAGACCTAGGATGTAAATAATGGCAGAATTTTCATTTTAAGTGAACTATCCCTTTAACTTTTTCTAATTGATTATCAAAACCTTTGTCTGCAAATGAAAGCTATGTAATGTGAACAACAGTCACATGTTGCAACCAACATGTTCCAACCAACAAGCATGAAAAAACATAAAAATGATTTCACAGATATGCTTCTGACCTCATGACTGTGTGTCATGGTCTTTTAAAATGCCACAAACCTTTACAAGGCAACGTTAGTTTGGTTTACACAGAGCACAACTTATTTAATTTCCGATAGATAGATGGATAGACAGACGAATTCAAGATGTAAGGCACATCAATACAAAGCTTTTTTCATTTAATTTTCTGCAGACACTTTTATGGGTTATTGACCCATTCATGTGCTCATATTGAAAGTCAACGGAGTCAATTCAGGACAGTATTCTAATGAAGTGCACGATAGGAGCTGCAACATTAAGATTAAAAAAGTGAAACCTACACACAGAGGAAAAAATATAGTCTCATCACATATTGTCTGGGTCACATATGAGTGGGCAAACTGTGGAGCTCATTTAAAGTTCACTGCGCTCATGAATTCAGACGCTGGGCTCTCAGCATAGCTAGCATTCTGAAATACTTGATGTTTAAGCAAATAAAGACTAAAACCGATGACTTTAGGCTGCATCAGAGACCAGTTAAATTCTGCCTGAACAGATGCCCGTTTAGATTCTCTTATGTTCTACATAGTTTAAATTGGGAAATGTATGAGCAACATTTCTGAGTAAAGCTGTCTTTCCACTGCACACGACATTCGGACCCGATCATCAGAATACAACACTTGTGGCAGTCGTACAGAATTTTCAGTTTTGTCATGCACCATGGGAGAAAATAAAGGAGAGCAAAAGCAAGAGCCTTTATTCTCCGTGCGTTCACCATGGTTGAATGAATGATTACTAGAAACTTTTTGGAGGAAATTTTGGAGGGAATGTGGAGACAATATTAAAATGTAATTTTTTATAACTCATGTATGAATAGAAACGTTTTTTTATTATTTAGACTTTTTCTCTGATTCAAAAAATCTGAAACTGGTGTGCACAAACCTGCTTGGACAACACTGGAATACGTCACATCTGGTCGGCCAGTCAAATATGGTCTAGTTGCAGGAGTTTAAAATATTTTAACGTATCTGGAGCTCAAATTGGATCCGAATTTTCTGTATACAGAGATGATTGGAACTTCACGCAGCTCCTGGACTACTCTTCATTGGAAATGAATGACTTCTGGGCTGTTGCTTGCTGTTTGCAGTGGAAAGGCGGCTTAACAGTAAAGCTGAAGTCAAACAAAATTTGTACAGACACTGCAATGGTTGAAACGGTGGCATCTATTTTATATATTATAAATATGGGATAAGACATTATACTACCTTTCCAACTAACTAAATAAACTCATGTTAATTTTTATTCAACCACCATCCTATTATAAGAATTCACAGATCAGAGTTCACCAGATTTGAAGTATGGAAAAGCAAATTTCCATGAGCTTGTGTATCCTGATTCCCACATTCAGAATGTTCTATGATTCCCACAATGAGGAAAATGAGAATGGATTCATGGAATCCTGTCATAAAAAAAGGAATTTGTATGGAACTATTTAACACTAAATGTTATAGACTTTGGCATTTTTTTATAATCTTATCAAATCCAAGAGAGGATTTAAATATGAATCCTTCATGTGTCTGCTTGAATGAATAAAAAACACTGAAAAAGGAATTCAGAAAAAAGTGGTATGGAAAAAATATTTGTCGAAAATAATAAACAGATTTAACAAGACACTGAATTTGAATCTCTAAAAGAGAATATGCAGAATTCCCAAACCTGTTTTTAGTGATACTATTGGCTGTTAAGTGAACTGCAGCCAGCAATGACTAGTGTTTGCACTGATGCACATAACGTACATGAGATTAAATGCCAGAGGTGGGAGTAAGTCACAAGTAAGTCTTGAGTCTTAACCTTCAAGTCCCAAGCAAGTCAATTTTTCTGACACAAGTCAAGTCAACTCTCTGCAGATTTCAAGAAGGTCCAGCCATAGCAAGTTACTGTCAAGTCATTACATTTTTTTTGATGAGTTAACTGAACGTTTAGATTAAGATAAAGTAGTTGTGGACTATAGATACTTTATTTGCAACAAAAAAAGTGTAATTGTTGCAAATTTGTTGCAAATGCTTTTCCACTTAAAAGGTGTCCACATACTGGGAAGTTAGCATGTTAAAAAGTCCAATAAAAATAATATGAGTAAAATGACAAAGACTGAAATGTAAAAATATCTGAAAATAGACTCATACAAAAGAATGAAAAGTAATCAGTTATCGCATTCAATTTGCCTTAAACACTGCAGAAGACAATGGAATAAAAAAACAATTCAGGTTTAATTTTTTATATTTTGAAAAATTTTGCTACTTTGTAATTTTTTTTACTACTGTGGAATTCAATAGTTACAAGTTTCCAGCTTTCTTTTAAATATCTTCTTTTGTGTTTAACAGAAGAAAGAAACTCCTTAAGGTTTGGAATCATTTGAGGGCTATAGATCTATGTTTACATCCAACGAGTCCAAGAACAAAATCGTCACTTCCTGATTAACTGGCGCCAAAGTAAAAACTGAATTTGCTGCGGTAGGAGAAGCTGCGTCAATCTTTTTTTTATTTAATAATGTTTTGAATGTTTTTAAAGTTTAGTTAGGAAAGTTATAGTTTTTGAAGTATTTAATAACTTGCGCCTCAAAAGACGCAATGAAAGTGTGGTGTTTGAAGGCGTGCGACACGGAGCACAGATGCTCTTGATAGTTCTGCAGGTAATTAATAATATAATAACACTAATACTAAAATAATTACAGCGTTTAAGAATGACCAAAACAACATTTCATATGCTTTACACTGTGCTCACCCTTCTGCTTTGTCCATTAACCCACGTTTTTATCACCACATGATCTCTTATAACAAAATCAGACCTTTTTTAATGCGCATACTGGAATTTGTTCGGTAAAAGTGTTTCTTTCATAGTTTATGCGCATCTTTGCTTATCGAATATTTGCTGCTTTCCAATATTTAAAATACTGAACTTGAGCATGCTTAAGACGGCCAATTTATTATCTTTAGCGTTGGCAAACCAAGTTATTTAGTCATTCAAGTCAAGTCCAAGTCAAGTCTGCAGTCATGATAATTAAGTCCAAGTCAAGTCGTCTTTTCTTGAATATTTGTCAAGCAAGTCTCAAGTCAAAATTTTACGACTTAAGCGACATGTTTTGACTCGAGTCCCCCACCCCCACAGTTTAGTTCTCTCATATACTCACAGCCAGTGTTGGGGGTAACGCATTACAAGTAACACAAGTTACGTAATAATATTATTTTTCTTAGTAACGAGTAAAAAAAAAAAATGTAATAATATTTGAGTTACTTTTTTGAAATGTAATAAAAGTTACTTTTAGTTTAATTAATTAGCTTAAAAAATTAATTGCTGAATTAAAATTAAAATAGTCACAATGAATCACATAGTCAATGTGTTCATTATTTTGAAAGCATTGAAAAAAGTAAAGGGGAATTGTCTCATTGGACAGTGACTTAAGACAAATAGTACAAACGCAGAAAATAGATTGCTTTAAACTTTCAATAATCTGGGGTCAGGAAGTTCAGGAGATAACATTATCCTAAAATATTTTTGTATGTCTTTTTTTTAAAAAGTAAATGAAGGTGTCGGTTATAAAGTGCGTTGTTAATTGCAGAGCTCCTAAAGAAAGAAAGAAGAAAAAAAGGTACTGAAAGAGATCTGAAAGAGGTTCTGAAAGCCTCAGCCAGGTAATAAAAAGTAAATCAAAAGTAACATAACACATTATTTACCATAAGAAGTAACTAAGCAATGCAACTAATTACTTTTTTGGGGAGTAACTCAATATTGTAATGCATTATTTTCAAAAGTAACATTCCCCAACACTGCTCACAGCTAAATTCTTTACATTAGCCACTTAGAAGTAAAATTAATTTGGAAATAAACAAAACAAAAAGGACAGTGGTAAAAAAAGAAATCAGCAGTAAAGAAAGCATCTGATTACAGTGATGCAGAAATGAAACAAGCTCTGCAAGTCATACAGTTCTTTCAAATACTGTCTATATACTGACTATATTTGTATACCATAAAGAAAAGCTTTTTCAGCATTTGTTTTATGTTTAAGAAAGAAAGGCTCTCGGGAGCGAGTGCAAAGTTTCTTACCCAACCATAAGAAAGCAAATAACACATGGAAAGTCTTACATATAGCCACTTTTAAACAAATGTATTCCTTGTAAATTCTGTGGCTGTGCTTCTACTGCCTAAAATGTCAAAAATAAAATAAAATAAAATAGTTTACAGTATGTTAGCGGTTGTTCAAACAGTTGTTAAAAACCACACAGAATGAGGTAAAACACAAGAAAAAGCCAATTAACCAGAATGTTCTAACTAACTTTCCATTTCCTTTTAATTGTTGCTGGATATGAGTAATAGAGTTTCATCAGCTCAAGCAGCTTGAAATAACCGTGTCAAGCTTTTCTGCAATGATATTGTTTAACAAACCACTCTAATGAATGTTGCCAACACATATTCTTCAACCTCCAGACCGTCTTCTGCGCTCAACTGAGTGGCATCCCAATCAACTAAAACACTATTAAGCCTTGTAAAATGATAGTCATTTGTTCCTGAAACCTTTTAATTCGAAGTGCTCAGACTGACACCGCCACTTTCAGAAGGTTCATCACACGCACCGAGGGCACAAAGTACTATTCATAAACGCCTTTGATCTCACGGTAGAAAAGCGAGAGGAAGTTCACATTTTCCACGAATTAAATTTTCAGACCATCCGAGTGTCTGTTCTGTCTTTTAATAGAGTGAGCCGTGTCCTCATTCACCTTGTCAGAGGCTTTGTGTTAACGGTAATCATTAAAGGAAAGGAAGCTGCTCTGTAATTACATGCTAGCGCTTACATGCTAATCACTGCACACTTGGCTGACGGAGATGAAGCGAGTGAAACGGCAGGCACGGTAATCATGTGCCATGAATTGAAGAGTTTAACCTGATTCTTTATCATTTACTGCTGACAATTAGGTGACAAGACTGCTGCATTCTGAATTAGGCTAGACTTAATATAATAAGACAAAAGCTAAACACTCCATTCCTGTACAGATCGCCTGAAAGAACATTTCCTTCACGTTGGAGAAAGGGCTAATTTCAAGTGTCTAGTGGGAGAAAATTGTGCCTATTACAGTTAAAGATTTGATAAGATGACAGAAAATGGCCTCTATCAAGGGCACGGAAGGCAGGAATTTGTTAGAGTTCAAAAGAGCCCTGTTAAACTATCAAGACGCAACCAAAAATTAAATAAAAAGAACTAATGTTAACATTAAATAAAGTGAAAGGGATTCATCAAAAAGGTGAAATACTGAATGTGCGAATGACATGAGCCTATTTCAAAAGCTTATTAGGCCCACACCCACTCTCCACATTGACTTATGACTCATTTCAGCATTATGAATGTGACATTTGCAGTAAAAACTTAAAACATATACATTCTCTATGAATTTATGTTAACATTATATTGAAACATCTGTTTATATTTTCCAAAACAACTAACCACATAGTTATGGGATAAAAATTGTTCATATTTTAAATGAGTAAACTAAACAATCGTTATAGATGTGACAAAAAAATTGCTAGTTTACAGTATACAACATACATTGTAGAAATTCTGTGTATTTAACAGCACAACTAAAAAGAAATAATGCTAATCAAAAGAATAAGAGTTGGGTCTCCATAGAAGAAAAATTAATGATTTTATTAAACATTTTTGCATTTATGAGGGACGAGCTATGTTATGGATGTGACAGATGTAAAATTGGCACTTGTGTGACTTTGGTAAATCAAATATTCATTCATTCATTCATTTCCTTTTCGGCTTAGTCCCTTTATTAATCTGGGATCGCAAGAGCGGAATGAACTGCCAACTTATCCAACATATGTTCACCTTATCTACATTTATAGTACTGCATTAGGATTAGTTTTACTTTCGTTTTCGCTCAGTGTACGGTCGAGCGTGACATACATGCATTTTATTATTGTGGCTGATTTAGACGTTAAAATATATGTCCATAAGTGCTTTTTACTAAAGCTCTATTTTTGTAAATATTCAAGGGTCATTTGATTATTGTCAGTTTTATACCGCCTGTATTTAGTTGTACAAAGACTTTTTCATGGCTTACACTTTATGCTGGTGGTGTAACAAATATGGTAATTTTCATTAATAGATTTTCCTCTGATGCTTATTAAGATTTGCATAAAAACTATGTACATTAGTAAAATTGTACTGCTGGTTGAATTGAACTTGTTCAAGTAAATGTAAATACATACATACTTTAGTCACTTTAGTTACCCTAACTGTTCTCTGCTGTTCTTACGCTATTGGCACAATATTGTTTGGGACAGAATAATAATTATTATGCCTATTATTTGTAGTATTTTCATAGTCATTTAAACTACCCCTTCAATATGTACGACAAGAAACAAAGAGTTTTGACTGCATATAGTCTGTGGAGTGTGTGTCTAACACTTGGCCATACACACAAAAACCACAGATATATTTCAGCAGCTGATGTGTGATACGATTAACATGCTGATTTGCATTATCACTGGTGACAGGTAATGTTTAAAATATACACATAATGTCTGTTGTCCTAAAAGGTTTCCACTTTTTTCTTGTGGCCCTCCTATGAATTTTCAGTCACTGAAAAGGCCCCCCTCCAATTTGAGTTTGGGACCTCTGGTTTAATGTCTCATCCGAAAGACAGCACTCACTGAGAAGTATAGAGTCTCCATCAATATACTGGGACGTTAAGACCAACATAGACTACAGGTTGAGTGTCTCCTGCTGGTCTCACTAATACCACTTCCGACAGCAACCTAGCTTTACCATGTGGTCTCCCATCCATGTACTGACTGAGTGCAGCCCTGCTTAGCTTCAGTGGGCGACCATAGTGAGCTAGTTTCAGAGAGCTAGCGGTTGACATTTGCATGGAATTTCTCTTATGTAAATGTGCATAAATGTATATATTAATTCAGTTTTTTTTATTATTATTCATTCTTTTTCTTTTCGGCTTAGTCCCTTTAATAATCAGGGGTCGTAACAGCGGAACGAATCGCTAACTTATCCAGCACATTTTTACGCAGTGGACTTGTGGTGGAAAACGGAGCACCCGGAGAAAACCCACGCGAACATGGGGAGAACATGCAAACTCCACACAGAAATGCCAACTGACCCTGCCGAGGCTCGAACCAGCAACCTTCTTGCTGTGAGGCGACAGCATTTGCTACTGTGCCACTATGTCGCCCTTTTTATCATTATCGGTTATATTATTAATATGTAACTCTTTAGATGTTCAGATGATTTGTGTACAATGCACTACATAATGTAAGATTATATGTGTATTTTAGTGAATTTGTTATATGAGAGTCCTACTGTAGCATTTTTTAGAAAACAATTGGTTCTAATTGAGTGAATTTACATTTTAAGCCTTAAATAAACATGATGAAATAAAGTGTGTTTATTCTTATATTTCTTAAGTTTCAGCTCCCACAATTTTAAAAGTATTCCATAGAAATCTGCAGATGAAAATAATAATTCAGCGCAGACATAAAATAAAAGATTCTTGCCCTAGTAATTAGCTATATGCAGTGCATTTGTAAAATATCCCTGTGCTGATTTTCTCAATCATTATCAAGAATTACAATAAAAACTAAATAAAATTCCTCATCGATGTAGTTTACTGGAATGGGTTACGATGCAGCTAATTTTACCAAAAGTACCCACATTTCTAATTAGTTTTCCATCTCTATATATTTCCATATGTGGGTAAGAAACATTGCCTGTTTAAAGTGCAACACAAAGTTTCTCCTTTGTTTATGGGTCAAAACTCACAACAAACAGAAACGACCTTGATATGCTTAGTCACTGAAGGTAGACCTACAAAAATGTAAAAAGATTACATTAGTGCAACAAATTGCTACACTGTTTTCATTTTGATATTACAGCGCATGGACTTTAAATCCCAGGTCACATGTAAAAATCGTCCAATTTTAAAACTCCTGATGTCTCTTTTTTCTCTTTACAACATCAATAGGCATCAAACATGATGCATATTAAGCTAAATGGGTGACAATAATCTCAAAACTAGCTTTGTGACATTTCAAGGTAACATTCTCCATTTCCTCTCTGACTCATTTCAAGCAAAACACAGCTGGTCCAGCTGAAACCATGCAAACTAAGATCTGAAGAAACTACGCTGCACCATATTGACACATTTAGAGTGAAAGATGATGATATTCAGTACTATGCTGATCGATCTAAATACCTAAACTTACTGGCTTATGAATATTAGATTCTCATTAGTCATCTGCATGCTCTTAAGTTGTCCACTTTTGCCATTTTATGTGGCCATTGTCTAGCACAATACAGCTGAAGTCAGAATTATTAGCCCCCCTGAATTATTAGCCCCCGTTTATTTTTTTCCCCAATTTCCGTTTAACAGAGATTTTTTTCAACACATTTCTAAACATAATAGTTTTAATAACTCGTCTATAATAACTGATTTCTTTTATCTTTGCCATGAAGACAGTAAATAATATTTTACTAGATATTTTACAAGACATTTCTATACAGATTAAAGTGACATATAAAGGCTTAACTAGGTTAATTAGGTTAACTAGGCAGGTTAGGGTAATTAGGCAAGTTATTGTATAATGATGGTTTGTTCTGTAAACTATCAAAAAAATATATAGCTTAAAGGGGCTAATAATTTTGACCTTATAATGTTTTTTACAAAATTAAAAACTCCTTTCATTCTAGCCGAAATAAAACAATTAAGACTTTCTCCAGAAGAAAAAATATTATCAGACATACTGTGAAAATTTACTTGCTCTGTTAAATATAATTTGGAAAATATAAAAATATAATAATAATAATCAAAGAGAGGTTAATAATTCTGATTTCAACTGTGTATTATAATGCTGTATACATAACATAATATATAAATAATTTATTACAATGTAAAGTACTTAAAAATCATTTGTAAACAGTTTCTTTCAGGGGAAAAAATCTGAAGCAACATTTTAAATCTATGGAACATGTTTAAAGATAACAAAATGTCAACCCAAATGGCATCATATGCAAATAAATGATAACACTTTTCCTCAGAACTGCACATCTTGAAGTAATTTTTGTCCTTCCACCCCAAATTCCTTCTTTTTTTTCTCTCTTTATTTCAAATGAACAAAAACACATCAATGCAGTAATTTTGTTATACAATCAAAGGAAACATCTATAAAAAGCCAAGTTCTCACAGTTAAGTGTCCCACTACTTTCTAGATTACAAACATGTTCACTAACAAGACAACCAAAGTGACCCATTATACTATATATTACACTAAATAGTTTATTAATTTCAAACCTAGCGTGTGAACTTTAAAATATCAATTAATATCATACGTTGTTATGTAATGTAAAAAGCACTTTATCCGAAAGCTGCAACATTGTATTCACGCAAACAACATGCATTCATTACAAAAAACAAACGAGAACAAAACTTTTACTGACAACGTGACATAATCTAAATCACATATCGATAAATATGTTATAACTATGCGTTTTTGTCTATTGCTGACTGCTCGATAAGCATTAAAATGTGAGATTTTACATCAGAAACGGAGTCTGAAATCTCTAACCATTCGCGTGTTTCATTCAGTCTTACCTCTTCCTGAAAGCGCCGCGTGTTTAGCGTCATGACGTCCCTGCGCGTCATTACGCACCCAAGCGCCGTTCTGTCGTTTGCAGGCTCGTTCTTCACACCTCATAAGAAAAAGACGTGGGACGTTTTCTTTTGGTAAAGCAGCTACTAAAGATCATCTATGCAAATTTGGTTTTGATTTAACATTAATATCTATTATTTAATCTAAATAGTAAATAAATGTTTGGGGGGATTTTAGGAAGGGAAACCCATGTTATATTAGCTTAAGTCGGCTTTTGGAACACAGTTGCTGGTTTATGTTCAGAGGTTGTTTACTAACCCTATCCAGCTTGATCAAGGTCTACAAGGTTGATCTCTGCCCTGCCAGCTGGTTGTCCAGCTGATCCATCATTAATATCAGCTTGGGCCAGACAATGACCATAAATGACCAGCTTGGTTTTGCCAGAATCCATATAAAACCTAATTTTGTTGGTAGTTTTTTTTTTTTTTTTCCTTTTTTTCTTTTTGTTCTTACTCAGAGCTGTTATAGCCTACTGCATGTTGAACCATGCCTTTGGAAAACATTATTAGAAAGAGACACAATTGTGTATGTGTTTTTGATTAAGAAATGTTGAAATTAAATGTGTTAAAATATTATATCCAGGGTTTCTACTGGTTTCATCAAGTGAAATGTAATACTTTTAAAACACCTTTTAAAGACCATTATGAATGAAATATCAGACTTACAAAACTAAACGGTCCAGTTAAAACATTAATAAAAACATTAACTTTATTGTAATTGAAAACTTTAAACTTTATTTAATAAAAACAAACTTTATTGTAAGGAAGATAATTAAACCATATGTTTATAAAAAGAAATAAAACTAGAGTTGTTAAATAGAGTTAATATATAACAGTTAATAAATAAACTTTTGATTAAACTTTTAATGAAATGGCCTGATTGGGTATAGCTTTACATGGACATAAAATTGTTTAAAATGATTTAAGACCTACAACACAATATTTCAGTGAGTTTAAAACTTTTTAAGGCCTAAAATTTAGATTTTGAAATTTAAGACTTTTTAAGAACCCACGGACACCCTGTATACCACACTTGACCATCCCCATATAATAAATTCATACACCATTATTTTATGTCAGTACCTACCTTTTGCATTCAGTCTCTCACATACAAACATGTATTTAGGCCATCCATCAAATGGTGTAAAAGGAGTATTGATTGATTGATTGGTTATTGATTTATAAGAGCGAAGCTAGAACCACGGGTATGCACTATAAATAATAGTGTAACAGTAAATTATATTTTAACCCTTTGATTTTTATTTTATCATGTTTTAGTATTGCTTTTTATGTACAGTAGTTTTAACTATTTAGTTACATGCCGTTGTTACGTCATTAGTTTTTGAAATGCCATTATTTTAAAATAATGTTTTATAAATTTGTTTTATTTGAGTACAAGTTAAAGTAAATGAAAAGGAGAGATTGCCATCTTGAAGTTTTAAGGTTCTATCTGCATTTTTGCCTTTCATATAGCAAAAACCTTTATTAGGATAACATTTTTCATTAAATAAATCCAATATTTTCCAATTAAAAAGACTCTAATGCACACAACTAATATAATAATAATTAATATAATGATTCGTATAAATACTTTCAAAAAATCACATAACGAAAAAATGTTTATTGTAAATAAATAAACACCTTGTGTAATTACAAGGTGACCAAATATTTATTTTTCAACGAAGTTTAAATAACGTAAAGTTTTTTAAAAATTATTTTATATGAAAAAAATGCAGTACTTGCATTTTGTATAATTTATTTACAAGAAACAAAAATGGTTTATTTTATGGTTTCCTTCCCAGTCTAATAATCTTGTACTAAATAGGCCTTTTATTTATTTGGATGTGTGTGTTTAAAGGGCGGCACGGTGGCTTGCCTCACAGCAAGAAGGTCACTGGTTTGAGCCCCAGCTGGTTCGGTTGACATTTTTGTGTGGAGTTCGCATGGGTTTCCTCCAGATGCTCTGGTTTCAAAGTCCAAAGACATGCGCTATAGGTGAATTGGGTAAGCTAAATTGTCTGTAGTATGTGCATGTCCTGGTCCTCCAATTTGGGGGTTGAGAGTTGGTCAAATAACCACTTATTAAAGATGAAAAACAGCATGTCCAAAACAACTACAGCTACATTCTCTGACCAAATCACTTACACTTTAGTGAATCAAATCTGCATGCTAGTCAGCATATTATATGGTGGAAACGAAGTCTCTCTAATTTTATCATTCATCGTCAGTATGGAAACGTTTAACTGATTTTCCCACTTCCACTAACTCCAAGTTACTCATTAATATTTAAACAGCAGAGAAAATGTGTATCGCAAAAGAATGTAGCTAACGTATAAGTACTAAGCGGGTCAATTTGACAGGCCCTTTATACAGTAACCTTAGCTACTAAAACGAAATGAACTGTACATCCCTGCAGGGAGAAAAGTGTCTTGAATAGTTCCTTGAAAATTAAACTTGAGATGAGTATGTGAGTTGAGAAAATTAGCAAGGTCATGGTTAATGGAACTCCTTAGAGTTCCAGCGTCGAGACTTCACAGTCAGTTTGGCAGCCTGCAGCTGATGTTAATTTAGCGCAACCCAACATCATTCAACTTCAAAGAGACTAATAGAAGGCTATCATACTGTGAGAGACTTTGATAAGGTGGATTATATTGCTATGTGTAATTCACATCAGAAGGTAAAGGTTCCAGTAATTAATTAAATGATAGCACAGAAAAATGATACTATGTGAAGAATATTAAAGTCTGATGGCCATTTTTCTCACATTTATGAAGGTGGATGACACTACTTAATACACACATTCACATGCATACATTATTATATCTGAGATGCTAAATTGCCAACTGGGTGAATATTTTCCCCCTTGGATATATGAGAGTTTTTTCATTTAAATTAATAAATGACATGTGTGGATATCTGTCGGTGTGTGCGTGAATTGATGTGACATGCTGAGTGAGATGTTACACAGGCTTTCAAAATTAAATTGGGCTACATTTATTCGAGCAAGTTCGTTTTCAAGAGAAATTACAAATTAAAAATTAAATTATATTCAACAGACATTTCAAAAAATCCCAACAACCACAGCCCCCCTTTATTTCTTTAGCTAAAAAAGGGAAAAAAGGAAAAACAAATAAGATGAATAAAGTGGAATTTTTTTTCCTTTCAGTCAAAAATACAGTGTTTTCACAATATTGTATCAAAAGTTCCCAAATTGTAGATTCTCCTTCATCAGATAAGTGTAGTATGAAGAGCAACTCACAGCGATTGCTCCCGATACAATAAATGCTCTCTTTACGTAAAATTTGCTCCACTTTTAAGGATCCTTATTTACTAAAATATATCTATATCAAGGAACTATAATACTGTACACTACAGTATGAAATAAATATAATTAGGAAATATAAAATGAGTCACATAAATAAAATGGTAGTTTAAAATAAAAACAAATTTTGTATTGAACAAAACAAAAACAAACCAAGATAATACTGACAGATGATCTTAAAATAAAAAATAAAAATACAGAAAATTGCACAAACAATATGTAAACTAAACAACTGCAGTCTAGATATACTAATACTGACGTAGGTATTTCAAACGACAAGGTGAAATAGTTCTTTTAATACTAAAGCAGGTGCAAAGAGAACACTAGTTGACTTCGCTTTATACTGTACAAGGATGGCACTTGCAGAAAACACAGGTGAAAGGGTTTGCATATAAGGCTTTTCTCGAACGAAAAACAAAATAGAAATAAAACACAGGGGTTCTGACATTGCCTCATACAATGAGCCTCCGTCAATACAGTTACCCAGACTCTTTCCGTCCACCCCTGGCCAACTTTAAGACTTTGTACGTTTAAGAATCATTTAGGTATTATTTAGTTAATGTCGCTTCTTAAAAAAAAGCCATGGTGAGACGCCAAACTCAAATGGCTGGTCAGGAAAAGAAAGGTAAAACCAAGGGTATCACAGTAAGTGATAGACGAAATATAACACTGACACACCACTGCGTCTTCAAGCGCAGTATAAGTACATATAGGCAATGTTTTCTTCTCTCTTTTTTTTTTTTACCTTTTTGTTCGTTTTATTTTTTGTGTTTTTTAATTTTCCTTTTTTCTCACACTTGTTTCTTTTTTTTTCAGAGTGCAATTTCCAGGCTTGTGCTACGACCACAATGAAACACAGGAGTTATACGGAAATCAGCACCGCACAGCTTTCTGGTTGAAAACTCTGTACAATTTAAAAACCTCTTTTGTTTTTCATTCTGACAATCGTTTTCACTTGTGTTTTTGCATAATATGGATTCCTTCATGTGAGGCCTGATTTTGGAGTTCCACTCTTTGTTTTCGTCTCAGGCGCACGCTCAAGACGTGGCAGTGTGTGTGGTTTAATTGTGAATCTGGCTCAAAGTCCCTCCAAAAGGAGCGGAAGAAGGGTGCGATGCAAGCTTTTGAGTAAACGAAAAAGAAGCTTATTCCGAAATGCAGTAGTTAATCGGCATCCTCGTTCTCGCCGTCAGGGTTTCTTTTTCCCTCCTCCGAGCTTTCATCCTCTGTCCCTCCAGTCACTTCACTCTCTTTCTCATCTTTTGCTGTCCCGTCAGGGCTACGAGTGTCAAACCTCTGCCCTTCCATTTCCTCTTCTTCCATCAAACCTGTCTCTTGCCTGTCAGTCACTTCCGGATACGTCTCTTCCGTCTCCCTTGCCCCGCTCTCAGTGCCGTCTCTTAAGATGGTGTTTTGTCGTGTGATGTCCTCAGCCTGATCCTCTGGATCTGAAAAGCCCAGAGGCCCAAGGCCTTGCAGGTAAGCCCGCCGCATCAGGAGCTCCGTAGGCTCCAATGGTCCACCGTTGTTGTGGTTTTCTTGCTTGGCTGCCTCGCGCTCCTCCGCTTCCCGTTTGCAATAGGAATATCGGTGGTTCATGTGCTGCGAGTAAGAGCCGGAGTGGGAGAAGCGCTTGCCACATTTGTCGCACTGGTAGGGTTTCTCGCCCGAGTGTAGGCGCGAGTGCTCGATGAGGTGGTGCTTGTGTTTGAAGGCCTTCTTGCAAATCTGGCACTGGTGAGGCCGCTTTCCTGCGGAGACACAAGGAGAGAAGAGCAAACAGGTTAGCAAAGCGTCCATAATATCTTAACACTATTAAAAAAGCAATTTGAGAATTCTCTCTGTGGAGTATGGGCAAACTATATCTCAATATATTGTTTGAAGTGTTGGGTAAAAAAATAAAACAAATTTTAAAGTAACTAAATGTGTTACTTAGTTTTGAAGGAAAGTAATGTAATTAAAGGTTTGTTTTTTTAAAGATTACGATTGTAATATTTTACTCTTCTACCCAACACTGATTGTAGGCAATAAATGTCTTGTAATACAGTCGCGAATTTACTAGGACACAAATCTTTCAAGTAACCACACAAATCCCTCCTCACTTGTACCTCATGAAGAAATGAAAAGAGATGAGATATAAAAATGTTTGAGACTAGTTTAAAAATAATGGTAACACTTTAGTATAGGGACCAATTGAATAGTGTTTTTTATTTGTTGTTTGTTAAGGCTGTTTATTAGTAATCTGCTTGTTAAGTGTGACGTCACGTGAAGCTGCTTCCGGGTACAAGCACTATATCAAACTGCATGGGTAGACTCATCAAATAGTAATAATAAACGTTTACAAAATGATGTTGTACTTTCGAAAATCACAATTGCAATATATATGTCCATGCCTAATATCAGATGGCCAGAAAGTGATCCAATTTTTAAAAATTGTTACAATTTTGGTTTTTGTGATGCAGAGACAGTTGTGTACACTATGATTTTATATAAAGTTCACTTTAATGTGTGATATGACTAAAAAGATGTCATAAATGAATATTTTCTCAATTCAAATGAGTAGCGGCTTGGACCTGAAAACAGTATTTCATACGTCATCGATACGTCACGACTTAACAAGCGGATATGAAGTATACATTCTTCATGATCTTATTCTACATTCCTAATCCTTCACAATACCTAAACCCAACTACTACTTTACTAACTAGTAATAAGCAGAAAATTTGGAGTTTATTGAGATAACGGTCATAGTTAATGGATTCTTAATAGCAAGAATTGTACTTTAAAATAAAGTGTGGCCAAAACAATAATTAAAAGAACCCTCTTCATATTGAGCCGAGACAAACCCCAGCGATTTATTTTAGATGCTACCAAAAACAGTGCAGAGAGGTGAGGGGGAAGCCACAGTCCTGAGGTGCTATTCTGAGGCTGTCTGTGACTGTTCTGAATGCAGCCAAGAAGATCAGGTGATTATCGCTCCATGCCGCACAAGGTGAAAGTGAGGCAGTCAGCATCCCTGACAGAGTTTATGACATCATGTCTCGGGATTCGAAAATGCTTAGATAAGACATCTGCCTCGTGATGCCTTGTGTAACCCATATACCAAACACCTCGGCTCCCGCACACCTTCCTCTTTCTCTAAGCTTGGATCACATTGTCTACTGTCGGAAACTAGGACAAATTAATTGTACTCTAATCAGCGAAGTAGGAGGGACTTGCCATTTGGCATTCAGTAATTCTACCAGTAAAACACTTGCCATAAAAATCCACACACTCGCCATCGGCTCCAAGCACATGAACAGATGTACTATATTCTTGGCCATGAATAGCCCTGGCATGCTTGCAACACCTTCCATAGCAGCCATACTTGAGATGGTCCCCTTCCCCACCTCCCCTCATCAAGTTCAAAAATAGACGGGATGGCAGATTCCTCTCTATGAATTCCGACCGAAGAATGCAAGTGAGGATGATGCAAACGTGTGAAAGAGAGGAGTCCCCCAGGAGGGTAGGTCACAATGTGGCATAGAAATGCCTCGCACACATCAGGCTTTCATACACCTGGCATACTGCGCCATGTTGGCATGCCAGCAAACTCTACTGACAATGTGTCTCCATATCGACTGATGGTCCAAATGCTTCATCTAAAATCAGTTCTTTTTTTGTGTATCGTTAAACAAAACATATATAGACGATCTTTTATGTGTGTGTATCTGCAGGTTAAAGAGTAATTCTTTTATATATTTTAGCTGGATTTTTAAATATTTCCCCTGTCAAAAGGAAGAAAACCGTTACACCTTTGTAATGGGTTTGAAATGTACAACAAAAAATATGGCAATGGACAGAAAAAAATAGTAGGTATGAAAAATTAAAGCAGAAAAGGAATGAAAGAAACAAGAAAAAAACACAATGTGGTAAAAAGGGATTACTTTGGAGGGGGGATGGACGAGGGTAAAAAAAAAAGAGTTGTCTAAATGTGATATACCTGTGTGCTCATATTTGTGTCTTAGGAGGGAACTGGTCTTCTGGAATGTTTTGTCGCACAAGTCACACGCGTACATACCACTTTCAGTCTTCTTAATCTTCTTCCGGGCGAGAAGCGACTCGCTGTCTGTCAGGTCCTCTAGCCCTGACAGATAGTCCCCAGCGCTGTCCAGTAGATCCCCCTGCAAAAGAAACAGATTTTAGACACTTCACACAATCCTAACCTGCTGCAAATCCTAATCTTAACCTGCCACCTAGGAGGAGACAGCCCTGCAGCCCCTGCCCCTTGTTTGATCCCAAGTCTGGACAGAGCTTATCTCTGTAACCTGTATAAGATCTTTATCTTATGTCTCAAAAAAGGGACATATGGCTTGATATTGAAAGAACTTCACGTGAGTTCTCTCAGTTTAGTAAACATGGTAGTATGAACTTATATAAATAACAGAGTAGGTTATACTGCATTCCGTGATCTTAAACAAAAGGTTACAATAAATAAATACAAATTGTAAATATAACAATTACAGATTATGATAAAAAAAATATACATATAAATTAAACACACTCACACATACATATTTGTTTTCCTTTGGTTAAATGCATGATGACACATTTCACTGGTGTTTGATGTATTAAAATGTAACAAAAATCTTATTTATTACACAGAGAATCTTATTCCTAGTACCATAACATTTAACATACCTGGAAGCCTTGTTTCCGCTGGTATTTCCGACGTTGCTGCATCTCAGCAAAGGTGGCTGCTCCTGCTGCGTAAGTATAAGCCATAGGTGGTAGGAAACTCATGGGATCCAGCCCTGGGTAAGGCCTTAGGCCCGGTATGCTGGCTTGAGCCGTTGACATAAAAGTGGGTGGAGGGAATGCGCCATGTGGTGGAAGAGAGGTGTACATGTGGCCTCCACCAAAGGGGTTTATGCTAAAGATGGGACTTGAGCTTTTCTCCAGCTGATTTTCATTGCCCAAACTGTTGGGTCCATTGAACTCCTTCTTGATGTGGGCCAAATTTAAAGGCTCTGTTCCTGGTTCACGTGCAGTGGAATTGCTAGTGTGTTCAATAGAAAAACCATTCGGTTTGGCCCTCCGTTCTGCCTTGGAAACTTGTTTTGGCAAAGACAAGTCTAGTGGTTCCCCATGGGCATCCTCAGAGGTGAGGCTGTTAGGCGTGTATGAACTGCTATGTGAGTGTTTGGATGATGATGATGAGAGATTCAAAGGTGAGGGTGTCTCACCTCTCAAGTGGTCCACAGAGTCAAGTGGCTTTTCATTGGTCTGCCTGGTGCCTGTAATCTGATGAGGTCTGGACAACTTGTGCCCTGAATCCCCATTGGTGATGGCTTGGATTTCTGCTGTTGAGTCGCCATATTGCCCCAAAGAAACCGGTGACCGGGCAAATGCTGAATCCCTGACATGGTTGGTCTCTCCACTTCGCTCAGGAGGAGGAGATCTTTTCCTAGAGAAGCTATGGTGAGATTGGGCTTTCCATTGAACGAATGCATCCTTCACAAACTCCTGAGGAAGACCCACTGCCATGGAGATCTTCCTCAGTTCCTCTGAGTTGGGCTCTGTGTTCATGGAAAAGTAGACGTTCAGTAATGACATGTGATCCTTGTAGGGGTTGACTGGGCTGGTGGCATTCCTCTCGAGGGATGAGGAGATCACACCAGCCTGCTGCTCTGAGCCAAAAAGCCCCCTGCGACCAGTTGGTACAGTATCATTGGGTTTGAGGACAGCCTTGATCTCCTCGTTCATCTTGCAGAGATAGCGCTCATGTTGATGTAATGGAATAGGGCCAGAAAATGTCTCTTTGCAATACTGACAAGAGAAAGGTGCATACTGTGCATCCCTTTCCAGTGCTTTGTCTTCAGATAGAAGATCCATGGCGTGGCTTGGTCTTTCTTTCTTGATATCCATAAGCCGCCTCTTGGAATCTTCTGTTAAGCTCTGGAGACACGCTTTGGCTTCATTGACCTTTTCCAGTGTGTAGTCAATGATGGTCTTGGTGGGACTGTTGTGACCAACGCCAAGGAAGCTTTGCTGTGAGGCCAGTACCCGATTCTGCTCCTCCATCTGGGAGCCTAATTCCTTCATGTATGCTCGGAGCTTAGAGATTTCTTCAGGGTTGCCATCCATTTTTTGCCTGCAAACTGTGTTGTCCACAATCTGAAGCACCTTCTGAACCTCACTCATGTTGTTGATGAACCCTGGATAGCCCAATGGATGTGAATCTGACCCAATACCCAGATGTTGCAGGGGGTTCTGAGATGAACTGTGCATCCCTGGAGGACTACCTCCACGGCCACCTCCATTGAGAAATGCTCCTGACGCACCGTATTCTTGTTGAGATGCAATCATAAGACGGTATTCATTGAAGTCTATGGGTTCAGACTTGATGTCTGTGTGAGCGGATGGGTCTTGGAGGCTCATGGACCTGCCGTTCTCCAGTTTGTGACGGAGCTGAGCTAAGGCAGGACTGCCAGGGGAGGATGCAGCAGAGTTTGGTGATGAGCCAGACTTGTTGTTGACTCCATGGCGCACCCGTCCATTAATAGAGATAAGGCCAATGCACTTCTTGCTACTTATGTGGGAGCTGTAGGAGCCAGAGTGGGAGAAACGCTTCTTGCAGTTGGAGCACTCATATGGCTTCTCACCTTTAAAAAGAAATAATAAAAAGGCCTTAATTTTTCACTGCATAAACACACCAATTAGGCAATAACCTTTACATATTTTTCACAGTAAGTTGGAATTGCATTAAACTACTTCCCCATCTCATTATTCAACTCAATGATTGATAGGATGATGGGATCCTACAATAAAAATAACTCTTGAATAATTATATAATTATGGTTTTAAATATTCATCATCTATCCAGACTGTCCAAACCACACTAAATTACCATCAAGCAAATTGGAAACATATGATATAAGATTGTATACATTACTGACATTCTTTTGACAGCACTTATAAAACACTTACCACTGTGAATCCGGAGGTGCTCCTTCAAATGATGCTTGTATTTGAAGGCCTTGCCGCACTCTGTGCATTTGAATTTGCGATTGCCAGCCCCTTCATTTAGCAGTTGAGGCTGCAAAGGAGAGAAAGAATACAGAAATTGAGACAGGTAGAAAAAAAGGGTTCGTTCTTTTCATAAAACTGTTTATGAATATGTATTTATGCAAATTAGACACAGAAAGCATTCCAGAATTATATTTAGACATGTGTACCCAAGGCTGCTGAAGCAACAGTTCGTCATAATTAACTTAAATTCAACCTAATTAACTTGGATCACATGATCGCACGAATAGTGGGGACATTCTCAGTGCATCTTTCATTAAAATACTATCTACAGAACATACTTCATACATCTATTGTCTGCGTTTAGTTAAAACAGTGTAGGCTGCATCTGTATTCACCATTCAAAGTTAAACGTAGGTGCTCTTCCTCCATTTGAAATTCAAATGTGGGCCCCAGATGCACAACAAAAACAACAGCATTCACCCTGCACCCCACACACAGACACAAAAGGTCTGTGAAAAATGTGTGGGAGTCCACAAGTGCACGTTTAATAGTCACTATGTACAGTACTACGCTGAAGTTCTTTCTCCAAAAGTTCAGTCACACGCTCATGTACAGTACACAGGCCAGTTTGAGATGTATATTAGAGGTCCTGTTCACTGTAGGGGTGTATGCAAATATGTACACAGACAGGACACACATTGAAATGTAGCAAAGGTGAACCTAGGAATCAATGTTCAAAGCCTTCAGGGAAAGACCCCTTTAGAGCAAATAAACAAACACTTAAAGTCATTTAAGGATTAGGATACTCTAGATCACCAGGAAAAAAAGCCATCTGGTCGTGTTTAATTCGGTCTGGAGAGGTGCACGTGTGTGTATGTGTGTGTGCATATGTGTGAGTCTGAATCAGCCAGTAAGATGAGAGTATAAAGTCTTGAGTGTTTCCAATGTTTTCAAGTCCGCTTAAGGTTCAAAGTTGAAAGCCTGAATGCAGGATATCCTGATATAATCCTATCAAACAATTGAGAACCCTTTCACCACATCAAAAGCAGACCTTTTCCTTCGGAAATAAAGCAATATAGAGTTTCCTCTTCAATATAATTCCATATCGTTGCTTTTTTTTCACAGCATTCTTATATTGACATTGGCCTAAAAGGCTGAATTAACATCAGCTTTGCCTGCGTCTTTGGACTTGACTCTTCTCCAACAGCTGATGCGAGAAGTCAGCAGGCCTATAGGACTCAGTGTGCTAGAACAGCCCACACATGGCCAGCTGTGGGTGGACACTCAGGGGAGTATGACACTGCACAGCTGTGGCTCCGGTGTGAAGGATTCAAGTATTAAGGAGCTTCCGGAGAAGCTTGTTCAATGCAGGAACAATCAACAGGCTAAAGCATGTTCTCTCCTCTGGCATGTGCTTCAGTAAAACAGTCGGATTTCATGTGAATTTCTTTCCACCTTTTCCTATGTCATGATGCTTTGCATGATATATGGGAGTAACTTCAATAAAAGTGTAAACAATCAGTGCAAAACGATAAATAAATAACAAATACAGCAAAGTGGTATTATTCTCATCGCAATCTATCCATAGAATATTAAAAATAGTTATGTTAAGCACACCAGGAAGAACACCTAAGTCTTTCCAAGGCATATTTATTCTATATGAGATCCTTCAGTGCATATGATATTACTGTATAACAGTTAATCAAGTACATTTTCTGACATTTAGATTTTTACATAATCTGAAAGCTGAATAAATAAATAGTTGTATGGCGAAGATACAAATATTTAAACATCTGGAATGTAAGGGTACAAAAAAAATCTAAATATTTACAAAATCAGTGCTTAGTAAAGCATATTATTAATTAAAAATTAAGTTTAATGCATTTACATTAGGATGTTTAAAAATATGTTGATGGAACACTATCTTTACTTAATATTCAAGTTATTTTGTACATAAATAAAAAGTTTATATCTCATACCCATAGTGTATTTTTGTAATGTATGTTAGGAACAACAACAGACAAAATACACTCAAAAATACTAATGTCATTTTAAAAAAGCAAGTGTAACATCATTTGCATAACGCACAAAGCTAAATATACCACTCACTCTGCTTTTAGAACAGTTAATCAGTTTTAAGGGTAATTTTTTTTTAGAAATTTCGATTTTTACATCTTCTGAAAGCTGAATAAGTAAGCTTTCATTGATGCACGGCTTCTTAGGATTGGAAAATGTTTGTCGAAGACACAACTATTTGAACATCTGGAATCAGAGTACAAAAATATATATATAAATGTTTACAAAATAAGACTTAGTAATGCATATTTCTAATTAAAAATTAAGTTTAATGCATTTACAATGGGATGTTTACAAATATCTCGATGGAACACTATCTTATATCATTATATTATATTATACTATCTTAGTATTCAATTAATTTTTGGCATAAAAGAAAAGTTTATATCTCCTACCCATGCAGTGTATTTTTATAATGTATTTTGGGAGCAAAACAAATGCAAAAATACTAATGTCATTTTCATAATGCACAAAGCTAAATGTACCTTTGCACTAGGTTCTGCTTTCACTATGTATATGAATTATTTGTAACTCAAATTTAATAATATGATTTGTTTCACTTCTTTAAAAAATAAGTTTCCCAAACCAAAACACAATGCATAAATTGAAACAGAAAAAGATGGACAATAATCCTAAAGCATAAAAAGCATGAGTAAGAAGCACTGAGTGTGTGTACTGACTGAGGTGAACCTCATCTCACCTGGTCTCTGGCAGGTTTATGTGTGGCCATATGGCGCTCTAGCTGGGTGCGGTAGGCGAAGGTGTCACTGCACAGGGGACAGGGGAAGCTCTCATCGTTTTTCTCATGTCGGTACTTGATGTGCTCCTTCAGGGAGGTCAGTCGCTTGTAGCCCCGGTCACAGTAGGGGCAGGTCAACAGTTGGGCAAAGGCATCTGGCGTCCTCAGTGCCAGATCTGGGCAAAATTGAAAGGAGTGCACACAGTGAAGGAGGGGGATTGAGAAAAAAAAGCATATGTAGGACAAACGGTTGCCATATGAGGCTAATGGAGGATGATAGGCAAAGCATTCAGTTATGTCATTTATATTCTTCTATTATAATCAGTGTTTTTGGCTTTTTTGTAAGATACCTATCTTAAATGGTTAAAATATATGATTAATTTATATGATTTAAGTAACCTAAGCAAAATATATATTTTAAGCCAAGCTATATACAGTATGTGTATTTTATTCACCCAGGCTAATCTGAAAACTATATATATATATATATATATATATATATATATATATATATATATATATATATATATATATATATATATATATTTTTTTTTTTTTTTTTTTATTAAACAAAACACATTTTTGTGTGAGCAATAAAATTGTATTATTGTAACATTTTTGCATATTTATTTATTACTTTATTTTATTGTTTTGGTTTTTTTTTTGGTTTTTGTTTTTGTTTTGTTTTTTTTTTTTTTTTTTGCATATTTTTTCCCCAAGGCTAATTGTTACACAATGAAAACCATAAAAAAAAGAAGATTTTTGAATGATCATTTAAAAAAAGCATCAAAACTTTAGGCACCTAGGCTAAAATAAAATAATAAAATACAACTAAATTTAAAAAATAAATACTAAAATAAAATAATTTTTATTGAATAAAATAAAAAAGAATAAATAATACAATTAAATTAAATTAAACTAAATAATAAAATAAAATCATTAATTTTCTTTTCGGTTTAGTTTCTTTATTAATCTAGGGTTGCCACAGCTGAAAATACCACCTAAAATAAATTTTTTTAAATTAAATATAATCAAATAAAGTTTATTAACATTAAATAAAAAAAATATATATAAATTAATTTAAACTAAATAAGTAAATAAATAATAAAAAAATAAAAAATAAAATACTGCGTCTTCATGTGTATAGTTTATTGCATACCGTTTTCATTTTCATCTTGTCCGTTGGCCTCTGGTGTGCCCAGTCGAGTACCTTCCTCTGGATCCTCTGGGTAAATGATAACGGTGTCCTGCAGGTATTCGGCAATGCTTGCTGCATGTCCCTCACCGTCATCCAGTTTCCTTTTGGCAAAGAAGCTTTCCAGCTCTGAAGAGGCATCAATCCCCTTAACTGCACAAAGGAAGTGGGAAGAAAAAGCCCCAAATGAATCCAGTGGTTGATGCTCAGTGTCATTGGAAAGGACCAAGCTGAACATTAGGACATTGGCCACTCTAAGTGTGATATAGTGGAGACCAAACCATTAGAAGGCCTTTCAAGGTGGAAGTATTTATTTAAGTTACAACATAATGGCCACTTCAAAGACTAATAGGAGCCAGCTTGATCATCAAGCACTCTTTAAGCATCCTCTTGCATGTTTGAAAATGCTTTAAACATTTCCAGCATTATGGGTAATTGGGTTATATGGCAATTAGGCATGGCGGGGTAACTGATCTCACTTTGTATTGCTCATCGTATACATAAAATCGGACCCAATAATCTAATAATGTATCATGTGTTACGCGTAATTGCTCAGAACAAGATTTTAAACCTGATTTTTCGTAAACAATAGGTTTTTGGATGCTTTATGGAGAGCTACTAAAAGATACAGACTGATGAACAGACAAGTGCGTCTTATAAAGGATTTATACATTTAAAAACATGAGGTAATGTCGGCAGATAGCTAATAAAATGACACAAGTTCCTCTAAATCATACTTTTTTCTTCGTATGACTGGAACCTTTGGGTAAGCAAATGAAAATGTTATTGTTTCTTTGTAATCAATTAGAAAGTACATGGACTGAACAAATTCGATTTTGGCTTTAAACTCAATTTGGCTGCAAAATGTGATTTGGCTTGCACTCGTGCTCAACTTTAAAATGTTTCTTTTCCAACTGCTGTGGACACGCATGAGGGGAAATGATCTTAGATGCTCAAGAGAGATCCACAAATGCGCTTACGTTAAAAGATGTGAATATGTTCAAGATTTAGTTAAGTGTATTTATTGCTACTTAATGTTATTGATCCAACTCTCTAAATATAGTGTTCTATTATGCGTCGGTGCATGAATATTTCAATCTCTGAATTGAAATCTCACCTGTACCATTTCCAATTCCATGGAGAGAGATGTCAGGGCTCATGGAGTTGTACTCAGCTTTTCTCTCTTCTGAAAAATACAATTAGAAAACCATCATGAGCTACAACCAAAAATAATTCTGCTGCTTTTATGAGTTTCCAAAACAGTTGCCTATGTCGTGTTGTTAGTGATGTATGTAAAGATGTAGATATCACCAACTAATTATTATTTAAGCCCCTTTAAGCAATATATTTTTTGGATAGTTTGCCATTTTTTATGTTCACTCAGTTTCTTTATTTAACATATTACTTAAATTTGTTATTTTTAAGTTGCCAAATTCCTATCTCCTACATTAAAGATATTAATTCCATTGATAAATTCCATAAATGGACTGGATTTTTCCCATATATAAATATATTATATGGCAATGTATGCAAATTACATACATGACATACAAGTTCATGTTTGGATTTCACACACTGTATATAAAATTTATTGCAAAAATGGCAACTTACATTATTTCTTTGAACCGCTGCAATTACAAATATGTGCATACAGTGCTCAGCATATATGAATACACCCCTCACAAATCTATCTTTTAAATTCATATTTTTAATAGGAAGCTATACAGTATTATATTTGTGCATATACATTGGATTAGTCAGTACTGAAGCCAAATCTGGAGCTTATCTAACAAAATAACTCATGATAACGGTCCAAAAACTAGTACAGCCAAATTGATATGTTATAGAAAAATATTAAATACAAATTTAAAAAGAGGAAAAATTAAGAGAAGCAAAAATATAGAAAAATTTAGTTGAAATTTTGTAGGTTGTACATTTTTTTTTGCAATATTTTGCTTGAATTTAAATGTACTATCTTTCATTTTCTAAATATGTTTGGTGACTAAAATATTATTTTAATAAATATATCTGTTTAATAAATCTGTTTTGTTTAAATGCACCAAAATACAT
>NC_079443.1:25864792-25979792 GCF_903798145.1 Danio aesculapii | reverse complement strand
GGAAAATAAGAACACTTTTTTAAACTCTTTTAACAAAAAACACACATGCACGATTCCAAGAATGCAATATAAGTACAATTTATCCTGACCCCATTTAAAAAGTTATTTTGATACAATATTTTCTTACACCCACATGGAAAGAACCTATGTTTTAATTTAGGTTTTGATGTAGGTTTTGAATATATGTTCCATGTATAAAGTTTCTATAATAATTATTATATAATTCCTCCCTTTTTCCTATATTATATGTACAGACATGTGTACATATATGTGTACAGTACATATATACATGCATACATAGCAGTACAAGAGGAAAAATAAGACAAAAAACTAAACAGAAAAAAAAAAAAGACAAACCATTTTGTTATACATTTCCTTCTTTTCCACTATCTTCATACAAGAAAGAATTGACCTTGTAAATGTTTCAGGAAGACGTGTAGAAATCATAGCTTTCCATCTCCTCTCACTTATTTCCTATAGTTAATATCCATAACATGCTTATTACATGTGATACCAATTTCAAGTGTTCGCACAAACATTTTTTAGCATTTTTTTAGTTCTTGGTTATTGCCTTGATAATAGAAAATATGAGCTAGGCATCATGTATGACATTTGCGAAAGTGAGATATGAGTAGGGCCAGATGGAATCTGCGGATGTTTTTGCTAATTCTGCTGAGAATTTTGGTAAAAATCTGCGGATTTCTGAATTATTTCGGAATTATTTTGGGAGTATCATAACTAAAACCTTAATATGTGAAATAAAAAATTATATATTTTTAACTGTTATTTAATGTTTAAAATCCAATCTAATCCAATTAGATTCACATTATTTGGTAAACAAAGCAAATCTCTCATATAATATATATGTATATATATATACATACTAAAATATTACTGTACAAACTGCATTGTATCACATGAGCATTTTCATATTAGTCAATATTACTGTAATTAATTAAAAAAATGTATAAATATAGATTTACACACATTTACTCAAGCAAATAAACAGAATTAATGATGGGCTACAAATCTAAAAATCTGCGGAATTATACGTGCGCAGATTCGTGAGGGTCTAGATATGAGCTAAAAGGAGACATATCTTGCATGTACTTATAGGGCTTAGATGTGGATATAAAGAAGCAATGCAGGAGACCTATATGACCTGTACTGTATATGCACACGTAAGCACCTCAATTTTGCCTATATGTGGCATATATACACATATGCAGCATATAGATTATCATATACTGTATTTGCAAATATATTGCAGATAGGTTTCATATATGCTCATATGCATTCTTTTCCTGTGGGCTGAACATCTTGCTAGTGAATCAAACCCCATAGTTGCATTCGAGTCTCTCAGTGTGTAAAGATGTGTCACGGTTGTAGGTTTGTGCGCACTTCCTGGTGTGTCTGTGTTGTCACGTGGTTTTGTCTTGTATCATTCATGCGTGTTGTAGTGGCATATTGGTGGTGTTTTGGTCACGTGATTGATTGTTTTGCCAATCAGCTGTGCTGATCATTTGCAGCAGCTGTGGCTAATTATCATGCCTATATCTGAGTGCTGGGTTTTTGTCAGTCACTTCGTTATCGTTCATCATTGTTACATTAGCTGTGTCCCAAATGGCACACTGCAGTATACACTATGTACTTATGCACTTACACACTCAACAGCATAGTAGATGTATATAATGGGGTTTTTACTAAGTGGAAATTTAAACCGTTTCCCAGATGACAGTTGATGGTTGCCAAATTAGTAAAATAAATGACCAAACTACCAAATAATACCTGCCATGAGCATAACCACATTCACCATCAGGAAGTGGTATAATCACTCTCGTAGGAGAATTTTGCTTTCACAATCCAAAATAAATGAAGTAATCCAAAATCAGTGCCTTAAAGCTCCTCCCCTTCTGGTACGTGAGCAAAGCAGCGGCAGTTGAGTGCGTGAAGTGTCCATCATTCCACACTTCATTTACCGGTTGAATGAGTGCATCATCCGGGGAATTAAAGTGCACTTATTATGTTTAGAGTTTTCAGTGTGAACACACTACTTACACTATTTATACTACAAAATGGCGTAGAATAGTGCATAAGTATGCGATTTGGGAGGCATCTTCTATGTTTTGTCAGGACACTCTGTGTTTATCAGGACTGTAAGAGGCTAAATATTATATGCGTTTGTTTACATGACAAAACATGTATTTTTGACTCAAGAAGGTCCATACTGACTCCAAAGGCAGATACTGATAAGATCAGGGCCTGGTATGTGGACTTTGGGGGTTTTACGATGTGGTCACATGTTGATTGGTCAGTTCAAATGTCTCAGCATTTTGGGCTTTAGTCACATGGTCAAGAAAGATACAAAATAGGTGGTAAAACGCTGCTCCGTCTCTTTTCTTTTCCTGGCCTGTCTTTTCCTGGTCTACTTTCCTCCTCTGCTCCTTTCCTCTTCTGGAGTCTATCTTCTCTCACTCTACTGCAATCAGGCTAACTTCTGGGCCTGCTCTCTTTGTCTCTCTCTCCCTCCCCCTGTGTCTCTCCTTCTACCTCTGGTAACTTTAATTTTACATTTAAGCTGGGTACAATTTATATCATGTGCTTTATCATTTCATATTTTATCATTTTATACAGTTATTTTGTAATTAATTCAGTTGTAACCATAGAGAAATATTGTCATTAAATCATTTCATTTTCAAGTATTTGTGAATTACTTTTGATTTAACATCAACACATAATTGCTCCATATTGCATACAATACAATCACATAATATCAACGCTCTCCCACATTTATAGCTATTAACACTGCCCTTATTTCCGTTTTTGGTATAAGATTGCAGAAGAATGGTTTGACTAGAAATGTACAGTTTTTTACCATCAATACTGATAACTTTTTAGACATTCGGCAGAACTACAGTTCGAACCGCTGTGGTTTTAAACCCATTCCTACAGGACCGCTAGCTATTTTCCAGAGAGCCACTCTGATCTGGACTTCACCAGCTCCTCCCTACAGCACCACGTTTATTTTTCACTTTTTCTGTTTTAGTCCATTTGTCTTTTGCACCGATCATTAATGGCCTTGCATCTGCATCTTTGTCGTTGTTATTATTTCGGGGGAATGTGACAAGATGTACCTCAACATCATACATTCACTGCTAGAAAGGCACCAAACATGCAGAATTTACTATAAACCTGGAGAATTTTTGAAAAGTGGACAGTTTAACTCAGGACTGTAAAAGCAGTAAATGCATTGAAGTCTATGATAGGATAGGACAACCCAACCCAACAGCTGTTTCAATGAGCACCAGGCATGCACACGCATCTGCTCTCCAGCCTGCATCTGTAAGTGTATATTATACGAGATGCAATTCCAACGCAGTTAAAGGACTCCCTTGTGCCACATCGTTGCCAATACACCACGATGATGAACAGCATTGCTCCTCATCCACTCATACATCTATTTTAACAAATCTTGTTTTGTGCCAGCAGACTGTGCCGATGAAGAACGTTGCTCTTCATCCTCGCTCAGATCTCTTTTTTTAAAGTGACACATCACCTGGCAGCAGGTGCACGATAACCTCCTTCTGCTCGACTTATTGGGATGCAGAGGAGGATGCAACCTTGGAATAAAATGGAAGGGAGTCTCCTAGAGAAGCCGTGACTCAGAGAAATGCAAAAGGGCAAACGGCCCAGCTGCCTCAAGGGGAGACACAGCCAAGCTGATTGTCCATTCCCACCCTCAGTGGAGGAGCAGGAGCTCTGCACACACATTATTAAGACATCCTTCAGTCACCGAGAAGGCTTTATTATTGATGGAAAGAGGAAGACCTTGGGAGATGGATGTGGCTTGTGAGTTTGAGTTTGTGTGAGTTTGGCTGTGTGTGTGTGTGTGTGTGTGTGTTAGGCAGGGTGGTTTGCTAGTCACAGAGACAAAAGCTTTTTCATCATCTGTACAAACAATCTGGAAAATAGCTCGGACTGGTAAATATAAGGCAGCACTCATGGAGAACAGGTGATTTTAGTCTTGTGTTTTCAGCCAACCCGTTTAGTTAAATGCCACTATGGGTGTTGATAGTACCTCTAATGTACTGTAATGTTCAAACACATATCCACTACTGTACCATACACAATTTTGCAACATTTAAAATGATTTTGCAAGATGGCTGCAACCATTTCATTGGACGTTTTGTGAAATATTATTACTTTTTGATTCAAAGCTTTTATGAATACTGTTGTCTTATTAGTTTAACTAGTTTTTTTATTGATGCTTATTAATCAGAGAGATGCAGTATTAGGTCACACTTTATTTTGATGGTCTGCTTGTTGAATTTAAGTTACATTGCATCTACATGTCTACTAATCCTTGTTGATTATAAGTAGACTGTTAGGATAGGTTCAAGGTTAGGGCTAGTGTAAACTGACATGTTCTGGCAAAGTTTCTTATAGTTGGTTAAATGCAGACAGTGTACTAATGCTCAAATAGACCATCAAAATAAAGTGTTACCCAATGTCAAATATAAAGAATGAGTGAGACATCGTTTGTTCCAGTATATTTGCAGAAAACAAAATAAGTTGACAGTTTCGTACTCTGAATGAAACATAATACATGCAATCATAAATACAATTCAGTCATACATTTTAGCTTCAAGAACAGTATTTTAGAACAGAATGTCAAAAAAGACAGAAATAGAAAATGATAAAACAACTAACATGCAATACAGATAAATATGTAAATAAAAATTTTATAATACACAAAATAATAATAAATAATAAAAGAAAATATAGTTTTCTTTTTTAATATGTTTAAGATACATGCTATTTGTACTTTTTGTAGTATATATTTAGAAATCATTCTGATATAGTGATTTATTATCAGTGTTTCAAGAGGTCACACTTAGCTGATGCCTGATTATAAAGCATGTTTGGCATGCTGTCCTGGGAGATCCTCATAAGATCCTCGAGCCCAAAGCTCCCTCCCGTTTGTAAGATGAAAGGGGAGTTTGAGCTCAGGAAGGTCTCGAGCACTCCCACACTTATTTATGGCTAATGGCAATTAAGAATTGCTGATTAAGGGCTCATCAATGGTGCCAATTTGGTTTGGTCAATTCACCTATGTGGCATGTCTTTGGACTGTGGGAGGAAACTGGAGAACCCTAGGGAAACATATGCAAGCATGGGCAGAACATGTAAACTCCACACAGAAATGTCTACTGGCCAAGTAAGGATTTGAACCAATAACATTCTTGCTGTGAGGCAACAGTGCTAACCACTGGGCTGCCGTGCCACACTGTCAAGGAAAAGGAGGGAGGAGTAGGGGCGGAAGGTGGGATTCTTCAAGACAAAGATAACTAAGGTAATAAACTGTGATTATTTAAAGTGAGTTAGGAATCATCCGATTGGTGAATCATGCGTTGCTAATGCAGGACCAGCTGTGGACAATCATAAGCACATGATCCTCTCGAAATGAGTTTATAAATAAACTTTATTAAAAATAGTTGTGCTGCTTATGTGGAAATCATGATTTCATTTTAATTTATTTTATATTAATTTAATTTATGTAAATCCTGATAGGTCAGCATGAAAAAAAACAATAGAAGCCTATTGCAGATCTTCACAAAGATGGATGTTCAAGAGTGTGTGCTAGTGTGTGCATGCTGATGTGTGTGTGGGAGTAGTGTGTGTGTGTAGTTTTCACAGTAGAAAATGAGGGCTTGTGCTGCATTGGAAATGAAGAACTGATTTTCTCCCACAGTACTGAGCAAAATCACTGATCATTCAAAAGAATCATGACCTTGAATGTCAAATTGTCAGGGTATTCTTACAACTTTGGTTTGATTTGTTCATCTTTGTTATGAGATTTGATTAACTAATCCTTAGCTGCTCGTTATAGTAATAATGAAGGACAGAGTAAGGTAAGAGCAATAATAATATAATAATTATAAACATTTGATTTTGGTAAAGATGTCAATATAGTAGATTTAATCAGCCCAGTTAATAATAAAAAAATCGTAATAATAATTTAGTTAAATTCAGTGAAGGCTGTTGGTATTGTAGATTTTTAATGTTTGTTCTTCGGGTCGGTATACGATTTTGACAGTATGATAAGCTTGGATAATACTATCACAGTTTTACTGTATTGTGATTGCTCTAAAATTTAGCATTTTTATATGATAACATTTATTTAAATCATAAAACAACAACTTTTTTTCCCCTTTGAACGCAATTTTATTTTGAGAAACTTTTAAAATATTTTGGGACAGTAAACATGTCAGGCTAAGTAATGTTAATGATTCAATGACTTCTGCTGTCTTCATTAGTTTCAGAAACACAGATTTCTTTACAATTTAAAACAGCATCTTTGAATATCTTTTCTGCTGGAGATACTGTTGTCCTTAACTACAAAAAAACAAAACAAAGTCTTTTATATACCATAGGAACGGTATAGCAGAAAATGTTGCCAGTGTTAAAACCTTGACTTTTCCAAACTGCGGTATACCTTGAAAACGGTTATCGTCCCTTGCCTATTAGAAGCTAATTATTTTCACTTGTATACAAAAAGAACACTGAAACGTAGAACTTTGTTTCTTATTATCTCCTGTCTATTTAATTTAACTTCTTGGCTGATGAAAGATTGTAAGTACAGCTACAGTATGGGTATCACAGAAGTGTTGAATGACTTGCTGTTAACAGGTTTTGGGATTGGACAGATTTGCTGGCTGGTTGTTCACATACCAGACAAAATGGATGTCTCCTGACATGATATGACATCCATGGCTGGATCTTCTTTGGCAGGAGAAGGATATGACATCTGCCCACGACAGTTTAAAAAGCATGCTTTGCATTTATATTAGACATTTATTTAACCCTTCTAGTTCTACTTGACCTGCTCTGAGTGGGATTCAGTGGGATGGTTATTCTGGCATGGATGACGAGCACACTGACAATGTAGCCTCTAACATCAGTTGCTAGTATGCCTCTCGAGAGTGAGCTGCCTTCTATACACTTCCCACCTAAGTCCTACTTCCATCCGGGTCACGGCACCAGTATAACCCCTCTGCTTCTACTGACCTGCTCCAAGCAGGATTCGACCTGGCAATTCCAACATGGGAGGCAGGCACGTTAACATGGATGTTAAAGACTGCAACCTCCAACATCAGTCTCTAGTGCATCTCGAACTCACACAAATCCTACTGTAGCTGTCTTCCATTGCATATCAGGCAACATTCCACTTATAAATGTAGAAAATTAAACTTGCTTTCACTTGTGTTGTGAATTGCAGTGAGAAACATTTCAGAATGGCAAAACACGACTTCTTTAAGGAAGTATTTTACTCAAATCATGTAGCATTAGGGTGAAATTAACAATATGTTGGAAACGTTTTGTGTTGTTTGTGCTGTTGAAATCAAACAGTTTCTTACACGTGGATTGGCTGCACATGATCATTACAGAGAGGAGCTTTAAAAGGTTGTTTGATAAAAATCCATTACGCAGCGTGTTGAGGAGCAGGGAATAGCAGAAATCATTACTGAGAGGCTAACAGTGTGTGGTTTGAAAACCCATGATATTACAGGCTAAAACTAAGTGTGAAAAAGCGTGCATCCTAGGTGGTATAATCACAGCACTTCTAACCTTGGCAGGGTCTGTTATGCCAAAAAAATAGAAAAGTAACTTGAGTCAAGGCAGATATACAAAAAACAACAATAAGTTATTATTATTTCCCCCCTGATCCTTGTAATCCTGCTATTTTATTGTTGATGCCGGAGTCAAACCAGCTAATTTATTTTTGGCATGATGAGACGGAAAAAATAAAAGAACACAATGCGAGCCGTGAAATGGAGCTGAGCACATTTATTCAGGCTGATGTGAATCAAGAGTGAAATAGCCTTTATTGCAAGGCTTTTCATGTAATCCAATAATTGGTTGCATCAGAAGTCATTTTTAAACTGCTGTAAGAATGAATGAATGTGAAATAGAAGCTGTGAAATCATCTGAGAACCGTCTGCTTATCATTTCTGTGTTGTGACCATTTTTATTTTTACGTTACCTGTGAAGCTAAGAATGTATTTAAGAAATACTTAATTTGTGCACTGTTCAAGATTCAATGGAATGCCGACACATGTGTTTATGATTAGAAACTGGAACCAGAATCTCAAAATTAGGAAGTAAATAAACTTTATACACTGTACATTGCATTTGGCAGGTAATCAGCCATTCCATTATAATGTAGCGCATATACATGTGTGTGTGTGTGTGTGTGTGTGTGTGTGTGTGTGTATGTGTATATATATATATATATATATATATAAATATATATATATATATATATATATATATATATATATATATATATATATATATATATATATATATATATATATATATATATATATATATATATATATATATATATATATATGCGCACTATGCTCTTTTTAAATTTTGATTTATCCAGAAACCCAGCATGGAGTTGCTTCCAAGACTTCATGCAGTATGGTGTTATACACTTACCGGCCACTTTATTAGGTACACCTGTGCAACTGCTTGTTAACACAAATTTCTAACCAGTCAATCACATGGCAGCAACTCAATGCATTTAGGCATGTAGACATGGTCAAGACGATCTGCTGCTGTTCAAAGTGTGCATCAGAATAGAGAAGAAAGGTGATTTAAGTGACTTCGAACATGGCTTAGTTGTTGGTGCCAGACAGGCTGGTCTGAGTATTTCAGAAACTGCTGGGAAATCTACTGGGATTTTAACACACAACCATCTCTTGGGTTTACAGAGAATGGTCAGAAAAAGAGAAAATATACAGTTAGCAGCAGTTCTGTTGGCGCAAATGCCTTGTTGATGCCAGAGGTCAGAGGAGTATGGCCAGACTGGTTCCAGCTGTTAGAAAAGCAACAGTAACTCAAATAACCACTCGTTACAACCGAGAAGAGCATCTCTGAACACACATAATGTCAAACCTTGAGGCGGATGAGCCACAGCAGCAGAAGACCACACCGGGTGCCACTACTGTCAGCTAAGAACAGAAAACTGAGGCCACAATTCACACAGGCTCACCAAAATTAGACAATAGAAGATTGGAAAAAATGTTGCCTGATGAGTCTCGATTTCTGCTGCGACATTCAGATGGTAGGGTTATAATTAGGTGTCAACAACATGAAAGTATGGGTCCATCTTTCCTTGTATCAACTGTTTAGGCAGGTGGTTGTGTTGCAATGGTGTGGGGGATATTTTCTTGGCACACTTTGGGCCCGTTACTACCAATTGAGCATCGTATCAATGCCACAGCCTACCTGAGTATAGTTGCTGACCATGTCTATCTCTTTATGACCACAGATGGCTATTTCCAGCAGGATAACACTCCATGTCAAAAAGTGTGAATCGTCTCAGACTGGTTTCTTAAACATGACAATGAGTTCACTGTGCTCAAATGACCTCCACAGTCACCAGATCTCAATCCAATCGAGCACATTTGGGATGTGGTGGAACGAGAGATTCGCATCATGGATGTGCAACCGACAAATCTGCAGCAACTGCGTGATGCTATCATGTCAGTATGGACCAAAATCTATGAGGAATATTTCCAGTACCTTGCTGAATCTATGTAAAGAAGGATTTAGGTAGTTCTAAAGGCAAAGATGGGTCCAACCTGGTACTAGTAAGGCATACCTAATAAAGTGGCAGGTGAGTGTAATTCCCAGTGATGCAAGAGAGCAACCACACTGTATATCAAGCACTAGAAAAAGATCAAGAGTTAAACTATACAATGACCTTTGCTATTTATTTGTGATCAATCAAGTATCATGCTGATAGTTCATTCTGTCATTGTTTGTTCAATAGCATTAGCTTGAGGGATTGAGAGCATTTGTTCATCCTGCAGAAGGTCTGCTCATGGTGACAAATGAAAGGACTAAGCGTCTGTTACAGGGGACAGTTTTTTCAACCGGTGTATCATTTGTCCTCTCTGCATGCTGGATGTCAGGCTCCCTGAGGACTCAGACGACATCCAGAATTATAGACTCAAACACAGCCACCTCTGAGACTTAAGATTTAAGAGAAGTCTTTTGTGTCTCCAGATTGTGTCTGTAAACTCAAAACACCCATTAGATAATTTATTATATCTTTCAGAATATTGGAATTTTCTGCTCTGAACACAATGTAGCTGTTTTTGTTGCCTGCGCCTTTAATGCTAGTTCTCCCCACCCACACCATCAGAGTGTGCCTCAATCTCCGGCTGTGTCGGATAGACAAGCACAGTGACAGACATGAAGGAAACAGATCTCACGTAACGTTTGTGAGAAATACTGCTGTAAGAAATTTATAGATTTTATCTATTTGTTGTGGAGTTGCAATGATGAGTCACACATAATGTTGTTACAAAGTTCACGCATTGGACACACACACACACACACACACACACACAGTGGGTGCGTTTAACTTTGCACTGTCTTTGCACACAAATGTGACATGTGCTGTATGAAAATCTGTTATGTTAATGTACAAAATAAACCTGATTTAGACCCAATCCCAATTCTATTTTTGTACCCCTACCCCTTCCTCTTCCCCTTGGCCCCTGAAACAGAGTGTGAAGGGGAAGGGCTTTAAATTTCACCCCTAAGAAATGGGACAGCACTACATACAGCACACGTCATCATATGTCATAGTCAAGCGGCAACCTCCCGTTCTTCCTCGGGAAGCCAATATGGAAGTAACTGAAACTGCAATTCATTGAAATTCCGCTAGTCCTGGCTACATAATAGAGCAAATTTCAATTGAGCCCACTGTTAGTATGGCCAACTTTACAACAGAAAAGAGGGTGTTTACAGCCTGGTACAAAGAACGATTTTGGTTCATATAGCTATTATTACCCTTCATGACAACTGTGAGGGGGGTGAATTTTTTTATAACTCATCCGTTTCCTTTATATTAGGTTATATTAAGTTTGCATAATTAAGGGCGTGGCCACTTGAGTGAACACATGTTCTAGCTGCTGAACTCGGCATATACATCATATTTTTGTTTTGTTTTATGTGGCTTTACACAGGCAGTTGCCTTTTGGAATTATTTCTTACAATTATCAGATGATATGGCATGCTGTGTGCACTTAATTGTGCTCACAAACCATTCACGTGTCCTCCGTTTCCCAGGTGAGTAAAATTATATACTTATATACCATCTCTATAAATGAATTAGGTTTATTTAATATTATTTAGCATTTATAATTTTCTTTAGAGTTGTGAAGCACTCTAGAACAGTCATCTGAAACATTGTCATACAGTGTTATGCCTGGATTTCATCAATAGCCTTGCATTTATTAACACAGACTATGTTTGAAGTGTTTAGAAGTAATTTGCGTTTTCCTCCTGTAGAAAAACGTTATCAGAACAATGCTTAGTGGCTCAATGTATTACAACAGTGTTTTTAAAAGTCTAAACACTTTATTGATATAGTAAACAACCAAGCACATGTGGTCAGAACACAAACGAGTCGCATGTATTGAAGTATTAAGCGTTTCTCCTATGGGAAAGTCTAAGCAAAATGCCAGCAGGTGTCTGTAGCTCTGCTCACGCTCCGCCTCTTTGCCCTTGTTTGGTATCCCCCGTTTGGTGCGATGACGCGCGAACAAAATGGCGACGGTTGGCCACGCCTACTAGTAGCTTCTTTTGAGTTTTTCAGAAACCTATGGGTGATGTCACGGATACTACGTCCATATCTTTTACAGTCTATGGTCATAGTGAGCTCTTGCTTCATATTAGATCGATGATCGCGACTGCTGTAGTTATTTCAGTTGCTTTATTTTTTTGGTATTTATCTTCAGGAAATCACTGAAGGCAACAATATCATGTTATCATAACAAAATAATGTGGCAATAAGATTGTAACTGTACTGTGCATTTACACAGTGGCGTTATTCATCTATGTAAACACACAAAAAACAACATTAGCGTAATACCAGACACTGTAAAAAGCTCATGCCTAGCCACCAGACTTTTCTGACACGGTATTCAAGTGTTATCGAGTGTCAGAATGTTGTTGGACTACTATACAAGAGTGATTATTAAGGCATTTAGTTAGGAATTTAGTTTTTATTTTAATTTTTTTAAAAGCAAAATGGTAAAACACGAACGTGGATATGAATATATTGAAACATGTTTACATTTACAAAAATAATGACAAAAATACTAATTTGTGCATCTCCTGACTTCCAGGTGCAGCTATGCTGCCATTGTGGCTGGTGTATTTTGGGAAATTTTCTTCCCCCTTGGTTTCAAGTGTGGTCCTGAAAAATCTCTCTTTCAAGGGGTATCTAGCCCATCCCCTTCAAGCTAAAGAGAATTGAGACACCCCTACCCCTTCACATAAGATTGCAAAACGAGGGGTTGGGGTAAGGGGAAGGGCTAAGGGGTAGACTTGGGATTGGGCCTTAAAGTCCACAAACCAGGATGAAAGCATTTTCTTTTATAATTGTACTGACATGCAGCTGTGGTGATAAAGAAAAGACTGTAAAATCGCTGTAATTCATTACAAACATGCACTGTTTCAAAAACGTGTTAAACTCATTCTTGATCACATTTGATGATGACTGATGATCACAGTGAGCTGAACAGATCTTTCAATCTCAGTTGGTTTGCACACGTCTTGTCTTGTTGATATGATTATACACGTTACTTCAAAGACATGTTAATATGCCGCTGTCAATCAATTCAGTGGGCGGGGAAACCACACTCCTACGTCAAGTTGTGGTGGGCCTCAAATTAGAGGGATTTAGATCCTATTTTAACGTCAGGAAATGAAAAAAAAAGACTTATTGTCTTTATATCACCCCAATATGAGTGTAGACACACTATACCTACACACAGTTCTGTCCAGACAGCTTCCAAAAGATGATTTTCATCATAGGTGCCCTTTAAACAACTGGACAGCAGATATTACCTTGAACATGAGCCAGTCCATCAAAAAATCCAGCCATTAGCCTATTTTATATATGAGATAGAGAAGAGATATAGCATTAAATCAGAGACCCATACAGGGAAAACTGGAACTAGTTCTGCTCAAAATATATTACACCTGAGATATCGTGTCTAAAATGAGATTGAACTTAAAATGCAGGCCTTCTCTGAAAACAGAATCCACTATGACCAGATATTGACCTTTAAAAATGAAAGCCCAGGGCCAATCTTGAGAGGAGGCTGGAATTCAGATTCGACCATTTGAAGAGCAGTGAGCGAATAATGATGACTGTGACATTCAGACCCGCATGGGACTCATTGTGAAGGACATGACAGGGAAAAGAAAAAAGAAAAAAGATACTGCAGGGAAGATCAGGGCTGGTCTCAAAAATGGCCGACAGCAACTGCTGCTCCTGCAGACTCTTCATGACTTTGACCTCTGTCTCGAAATCACCTCGAATTACAAGGCCAGACAAATGCCAGGTTTAACACTGCAAAGTGATAGTTTAGCAGAGTAACTATTTAATATGAAGTCTTTCTCAGAACAAACTGAAGCAGATTGAAAATTAAAAACTTTAAGAAGATGATGAACCACTTGTTGAAATGATGTTTTACTGCCAAAAGCATTTGTTAGTAAATCACATATGTTTATGCGCTTCTAATTGCCAATCTTAACCTTGTGATTAACTCATTAATGAAGCAATGGGAGAGTTTTTTTTCCTTTAATGGCTTGTTGGAGATAAAAAATAAACAGATAAATACCCACACGCTGGCCAGACCTTTTAAAGCAGAAAAATAAAGAAAAAAAAAAGAACTTTTCTCCTGTAGAAGGGTTCACTTAGTGTGAAATTATTATTTTTTTTCTTTCCACTTTCCTCACAACAATTTTTTTTGACTCTTAAGTGCCGATGGCTCTGTGAGTGCTGTAATTGTTTGTGCTGTAATTTTGCTGTCAGAACTCAAATCTGTGAGGATTTTTATAGTCATTTTTTCTACAGCGCAGTGCAGACACTGAATTAATTTCTTTCACAATTTGGCCAGAAGTGCAATTATTCATTTTTATTTATTTACTTCATTTATTATTTATTCAAAATGGCAATTATTTATTCATGCTTGTCGACCCCTGTGCCCATCCCCTCAAAATTAGAAAATGCATAAATATACACCAGTTGGAATTAAATAGTAGTTAATTTGGTTAAATTATTTGAATGACATAATAGTCTATTGGAAGAGAAGGCTTGGTGATTTCATCTGCAAGAATTTTCTAACAGCATTACACCAAAGACATTCTGCTTATTCAGTTTGTTGAAATGAAACTGCCACTTCTTTTGCAAATCATATTGTGCATACTCTACATTTGAGTATTTATATATCATTCTATTGTTCAAACGTTTGGGCCAGGTAAGATTTTTAAGATTTTAAATGTTTTATGTCTTTACAGATTTTTTTTTTTCTGTAATGGCAAAGCTGAGTAAAAAAAAAAACTAAAACAAAACAAAAAATAATGTAAAATGGAGGAATGGAACTTGTAATTGGAATGACAGCTACACTCTTTGTAAGAAACAGGGCAAATATAAAAGTGTTAGAAGTTCCAGTGTATGAGCATCTAGGCCATGTCAGCTCAGAAGGACTCCACACTTGACCAGTGAGAATTAAACTGAGGGAGGACACCATCAATGAAAAATGTTGGTCAGTTGCACTGTTTTCTTGGCCTGATTAATTATGGAACGTCGTCCTAGCTAGCAACACGTCTGAGACCTTTGATTCAGCAGCAGAAAAAAGATGAAATAGGTTACTTTCATGTCAGGTTTCTATGTGTAAAATTGTATTCCACTTTGTTTCATTGTGTTAAATGGATAGTTCACATAAAAATGAAAATTACCTCATCATTTGCTCTTCCTCATGTGGATTTTAAACCTTTATGAGTTTTGTTGAACACAAAAGGAGATATTTTGAAGAATACTGGTTGCCATCAACTTCCATAGTAAGAAAGAAAAATACTATGCAAGTCAATGGGTTCCTGTAACCAGATTTTTTTTTAAAATATAAATTTTTCATGTTCAACAGAAGAAGGAAACGGAGGAAAGTGAAAGTGCACCGTGTTTAAAACTACTCATTCATCTATAAAATAATCGACTCATAGTGGTTCGAATGAATCGCCGTTGTAACGAGTCTTTAGCCGTGTCGACGTGACGTTGATACTGAAATCAAGCCCCGCCCATTTGTTGCACATGCAAACCTAGGAAAATTTAAACCTCCGGCCCTGCCCACAAACACTATAGAAAGAAAAAGAGAAAGACAAACACTGTAGCAGATCCCGGTAATTTTTCTGATGAGTGCTTCAGCAATCTGCATGCTTACAACGGGAGATTCATCTACTGTTTGTTAAAGGAAGAATCAGAAAAGACTATTGATGTAAGGGACTTTGTCAGAGCTTGACAGGAACTTTACAGTACACGGTTCATGGATCAGTTTCTTCCTCCATTTTACAAGTGTAGGTAAGTGCGATTAAAATGGTTGCCTCCATGTTTTCTCTAGCTTGCAAATTATGTATTTAATTGTTTTGTTACTTGTAACCGCTTGTACTGTGTCTTTTAACTCTTTATATTCTCATATCGCATCTAAAATCACCGCTTTGTTTACGGATTTAAATGTGTTTGTGAGCTTGAGATCCAAGCGGTTTGTCGTTGCTTTGGCCACTGTCAGCTGTTCCTACTCACGTGTGGCAATCAAGTTCTTTGGACTTCAGGAGAAAACCCCACTGCTCTCCCCCCACTGAGCATCATGGACAGCATTGTGGCAGCAGTGGAGTCATTCAGGTTCCTGGGCACCACCATCTCTCAGGACCTGAAGTGGGACACTCACATTGACTCCATTGTCAAAAAAGCTCAACAGAGGCTGTACTTTCTTCGTCAGCTGAGGAAGTTCAACCTCCCAAAGGAGCTGCTGAAACAGTTCTACACTTCCATCATTGAATCAGTCATCTGCACATCAATAACTGTCTGGTTTAGCTCAGCTACTAAATACGATCTCCAAAGACTACGTCGAATAGTTCGGACTGCGGAGCGAATCACTGGTACAACCCTTCCTACTCCCCAAGAGCTGTACTTATCCAGAGCGAGCAGAAGGGCTGCCAAAATCACTCTGGACCCCTCACACCCAGCACACTGCCTCTTTGAACTTTTACCTTCTGGTCGACGCTACAGAGCACTGCGCACCAGAACAGCCCGACACAACAGTTTCTTCCCTCAGGCAGTCCATCTCATGAACACTTGATGATAATTATTGTGGAACCAACATCACTACTGGCTATACACTTTATACACATATACACTTATTTAACAACACACTTAACATGCCAATTTGCACATACCAGCTGCACATATAACGTTGTATATAGTAATATAGCTGTACATACACTTGTCGATTTGTATATTTGCATTCACTACCTACTTGTATTTTTTTTAAATATATTTATTATCTGTTTTTTGTCCTGTCTCTGTAATCCTGTTGCACTGTAGAAGCTCTGTCACGAAAAGAAATTCCTCGTATGTGTGAACATACCTGGCAATAAAGCTCTTTCTGATTCTGATTCAGTTCGTGTGGCAAAAAAGTTCAGCTTTTGCCACTCTGTGGATTAATACTGAATGCGTGTCACTGTTTTTACTTATGGATAAGAATAGAACAATATGCTGGTGTTATAGTGCATTGCTTTAATGCACTCCTGCATTGGGCTCACACATATACTCTGCACTCTGACTACTTGTTGATTAGCCATGCTGGGCATTTATCTCTGTCTCGCACTGAACCCAGTCAACCAATCACAACAGACTGGGTCATCAGACGAATCAGCACAGATTAGCATCGCGCTAAGGAGGGGTTTGAGAACAAATGAATCGCTAAATGAATCATATGGGAGTTGCTGGGATAATTAGGTCAAAATAAATACATATTATAAGACAATTAAAGTGTTTTTTTTGACCTTGCATGCATATCAGCCTATTGTTGGAGACCCCCAAAAGGAAAACATGACCCTCTTTAATGCATAATAGGGGCTCTTTAGTTTCTGGCTGAACTATAACTTTAAGTGGTTTCATTTTTATGTTTTTATTTTGTTCATAATTTGAGTTTATTTTTCATCTTACTCTGATTTTTAATGTTTGTTTATAATTTTGGCTATTGTTTACAAGAAGCAATATTTAGTTGTATAGTCTTTTTTTTGCCAGACTTCAGGAGTTTTCATTTGGGCTGTTCTACAGTCCTATACAATTGACTGTATCTATAAAGCTATAAATCCATGGTTCCAGGGGCACTTCAAGTGTACAGACGGGATAACAAGCATTTGTGGTAAGATGTGGTGAGTCTAACTGCTGCACTTCAGTTCTCACACATCCACAGCAGTTTGATTCTCACCCCAAGAGAGAAAGCAAGGCCAAGAAGCAGAAAAGAGAGTTACTTACTCAGTGGACAGCCATTACAGCAACAATGAAGTCAATTGGGATCTAAATGGGAGTTTCATTTACCAGCACCATTGACTTTGTGCTGATTGTAAAGCCATTTGTTTAGATGTGTTTGTGAGAACATGATTTTCAGTATTTCACTAAGCCATTACACTGCAATAGGAAAAAAGAAGCTATTTTATCTGAGAACAGAATGGAAGGTGCTAGTTGAGTCTAGCTTCTGAACGGTATACTCATTGTGTCCAATGATTGTCAACTTGCCTGACTTGATGATTATTCAGTTAGTTATGTATTTGAATGTAAACACTAGAGCAATTAGTTGGTTCCTGTAACTTTTTCAGTGTGCTGCATGTGTGCATTGTCTTAAAAAAGAACCTTCATATTCCTGCTGTCTGTGTTTTTAATTTTAATCAAACAAATGTTAATGAAATGACTGAATAACTGTTGTAACATCAATAATGTTTAAACTTTATTAATTTATACAGAGAGGTTTATACAGTAGTGTTCTATTTAATTCTATAATTCAGTTTCTATATCTGAAAAAATACTGTTAATACTGAAAACCTGAACCTTAGTACCTGTGCTGTATTGTTTTTATTTTAGCTTGTTGTTGGATTTTGTCTTGATTTTTATTTGATGGTGTCCTGTTTTTTAATTTTTTTTTATTGAACATATCATATACTAAATCATACTGACATTGTGACCTTAAAATTGTGATACAAACCGAACCACGTATAATCTGTACATTTGCACCGTTATTGGAAATACAGCTGTACTCCCCCACTTAAAATACAAATGAAATGAAAATGAACCACATGATTTTTGTAGCTCATGTTGCTAGTTTTGTGGTGAACAATTCATCTGTGCATGTCATTAAGAAAAAGAGCTTGCCCTTGTAATTTAAAATTAAAATCTGAAAATGCACTTCTTGTTTGTTTTTAGTTAAATTCTCAGATTATGTCAGTCTGGGGTATAGGGTGTGGCTAGCATACTTAACCACGTTCACCCAGTTCCAACAAACAGGAGTGGTGAAGAGGAGGTGTCAGCCCACAGTAAAAAAGAAGCAAACCACACCCCTTATTTTCTCATTTAATATTCAGTTTCTCTAGGACCTGTGTCACAATATGAAAAAAAAAAAAAATGGTCACAGCCTAGAGTTCATGCCGACTTTAAGTTGAAATAATTTTCAATTGAGAACACATACTCAATTTATTATATTAATTAATTAATTATATTATTATATTATTGTGTGTATGTGTATATAATGTGTGTATGTATGTATGTATGTATGTATGTATGTATGTATGTATGTATGTATGTATGTATGTGTATATATATATATATATATATATATATATATATATATATATATATATATATATATATATATATATATATATATGTATATGTATATATATATATATATATATATATATGTATATATATATATATATGTATATGTATATATATATATATATGTATATGTATATATATATATATATATATATGTATATATATATATATATATATATATATATATATGTATGTATGTATATATGTATGTATGTATGTATATATGTATGTATATATGTATGTATATATGTATATATGTATGTATATATATATATATATATATATATATATATATATATATATATATATATATATATATATATATATATATATGTATGTGTGTGTGTGTGTATATACATATGTGTGTGTGTGTGTGTGTGTGTGTGTCTATATTAAATGTCTAAATATAAAAAATCTAATATTTTTGTTTGACAAAGTATGACTGAATTATGATTGTTTTGCATGCTCACTGTTACAATTTCCTTTAGAATCTAGAGTTTGCCAGTAACCTAGAGTTTGCCAGTAACTTCAAATAAATTACAGCAAAAATACAGTATTTATATTTACAGCACCATTTATCTTGCAGTATATGTATTTGCAGAATTTTATCGGTATCATTACTGTAAAATATACACTAATGTTCTCATTGCAACTTTAAAATACAATAACGTACTCCACAATTGTCCTTCAGTGAAATGAAGTTCATATTACAGTTAAATAAAGTGTTATTTATAAAAATCATTAACAGTGCTAGTATTTCAAAGTACAGCACAGCTTCTGCGTTCATGCCTGACAGTAGATATCTGCTGTGTGAGTCATTCTGTGAAACAGACAATCAGAGCTGAGCTGTTAATATTCATGTCCCTTCTAAAAACAGACCATTTTATTCTATGGGCATTTTGTAGGGTTGCAAATAGACATGTAAAACCGTTTCTGGAGAATTGTTCCACTTATATATGCCACATAACTTCTACTGTACAATGCTCAGCATTAATAAGTACTCCCCTCACAAATCTATCTTTTGAATTCATATTTTAATAGGAAGCTATACAATATTATATTTGTGCAGATACATTAGATTAGTCAGTACTGAAGCCAAATCTGGAGCTTATCTAACAAAATAACTTGCGATAATGGCCCAAAAACTAGTACACCCAAATTTATATATTATAGAAAAATATTAAATGCAAATTTAAGAGGAAAAATCAAGAGAAGCAAAAAAAAAAAAAAAAACTTTTTTTTTTGTTGTTTTTTTTTGCAATATTTAGCTTGAATTTAATTGTATTATCTTTCAATTTCTAAATATGTTTGGTGACTAAAATAAATAGTATTTTAGTAAATATCTGTTTAATAAATCTGTTTTGTTTAAATGCACCAAAATACATTGCCTATATTCACTGAGCAATTTATAAAAATATTCATTTTCAAAATGGGGTGTACTCAATTATGCTGAGCACTGTATGCTTTCTTACCTTATCCAGTTTAGGTGTGATGTAGCAAAGTTCCTCTGCAAACTGACATGAAGGCTTACAAATATCTTCAGCCCCACAGATGTATGTAGATATCAGATAATATTTCACACATTGTATCAATTCATTCTATGGAACCTTTAAATGTACAGTATATTATAACAAATCCTAATGTTCCTTGTCCACTATTACTAAAATAATGTTTTTTGCCATTAATAATAAAACTTCTACTTTACATGACTAAAAAGAAAATATAGTTCTATATGTATTTTTCAAATGACGTTCAAAACCAAAGATGCAGTACAATATTTTTTGAAGCCTGCTCTGTGAAAAACATCAATCAAGGAATGTGATGTGGGTTTTATTTAGCAGCTGCACTCAGCCATGTGCGATCTGACAGCATGAACCTCAGCAGTGTCCGGTATGGCTGCCTCAGGTGTCTGCTTCAGGAAATACACGCAGCACAGAGGGATGTAAAGGGAAGAGAAGGGTGTTCAGACAGGGGACTCTAATTAGTGAGTGTGGAGAGGCAGAGCAGAGAGGCTGAGGCCTGACAGCATGTATGGGCCCCTTGTTTTTAATGGCCATCATTTTCCTGACAGCAAGTCAGACTCTTTCACTCTTGTCCTCTCCCACTATTTCAAGTGAAAATGAAATTTTGTTTCCCTAGTCCTCTTTTCTCTCCGTCTTACCTTGTTCTGAGTTTTGCTTTATCCCTGTAATATTAAATACAGTGCTTAAAAAAACTAAGCACGCCACATGGGAATGTAGTATTTGTTTTTTCAAACATAATGATATGTCATTTTTACAGTATTTATAAAATGTAATTGCTAAGATCGAGAGAACAGCTGTAGATGAAAGTAACGCATATAGTTGAAGAAATTCTGCCCAAAGGTACAATAATTTTTTTCAAGGTTTTAAAACCACCAACATTTTTGCTATACCATCCCTACAGGGTATATGTAAGATTTTTTATTTGCATTTTTTGTTTTTAGGACAACAGTAGCTCCAGCGAAAAATATATCCAAAGATGCTGTTTTAAATTGTAAAGAAATCTGTGTTTCTAAAACTAATGAAGACAGCAGAATGATTCATTTTTATTATTTAGCCTGACGTTTACTGCTCAAATACTTCAAATGTTTCTCAGAATAAAATATATTGGGTTCAAAAGGGAAAAAAGCTATTGTTTTTTTACCCAGACATTAAAAAAAATATATATATATTAGAGCAGTAATCACAATACCGTGAAACCGTGATATTTTTATCTAAGGTTGTCATACCATCAGAATCTTACACCAGCCAATGCCTACACCCAATATTCTGACCTCAAATAAAAGAGCAAGTAAAGGGGCAGGTCTGTTGGATTTAAAGCTTCACAGATCTATTTTGACATGCTGATTTTAAATATATTTCTTGACCCATCTGTTCTGTTGTAATATCAGTGTCAATTAAGGCAGATAACGTTGTGGTTTCTAGCTTTTCTCTTAATACTGGGGTTACGAATGGGGTTATGAATATCAGAAGAATATACTTTATTGGAATATTTCCCAAAAAAGCAGAGACGTCCATAAGCAGACCCATCTCTAGGCTCACTCCAGGACAATCCAGTGTCCCTCAAATTTGCTATCCCTTTTATCCTTGCTTTCTCCCACCCTTGTGTTTTTACAGCTGTTTACTGGTTCAACAGGCCTCTCCCAGCTCCTACTCCTTTACGACCCCTATTTAAAGACCCCTCTTCTTGTTGGCCCTTATCATCACCGTTTTTCCACATACAGTTCACATTTGGTAATCATGACTAGTATCTATGTTTCAAACATCTAAACTGGACTCTTCTCTCCCATACAGTATGTGTCTTTTCAAATATACATGACAGTTTCAACATGCGTTGTATACATTACATGCCTTTCTGACACAGATGGTTCTTAATGCATCCCTGAGTCCTCTCTTATGCTCTTTTATGACCCCTTTGCCTTAACCTATCACCTGTTTTCAAAGATATATAATGGCAGATTCATAGGGCCCTTCACTCACCCAATTAAATGTGTCTTCATATAGGTTTAGTTAATAAAAATCTTCTTCAATAACTTAGGAGGCAGTATTTGCTTCAAATACAGTTTAGTTGTAAGTCCACAAATGTGTTTGTCTATGGAGATTCGTAAAATCATTACTTTTGTACCAAATGAATATTGGTCAAAGCATATATTATTTATATATTATAAAAAGGTAAGATAAAAGAGTATTCCATTTGTGATGGAGATACATTTATTGATATTACCAATGCATTTTGGCTTAAAGTGCTTCTATTAGATACACATCATACAAAGTACATCTCTATCTTGCATGACCCATTCACAAATTACATTATATTAAAGTTTATAATATAAAAGCAGTATAAGTTTGCTATGTATTCACTTTAATGCAGCACTACATTTTGTAACACTTTATTTTGATGGTCCATTTGAGTATTAGTAGACTGTCTGCTTAATATCTGTTGATACTGCTCCTTCAACAGACATATAACTGACTAAGAAACTTTGCAAGTACATGTCAACTTACACTAACCCCAACCTAACAGTCTACTTACAATCTAATGAGAATTAGTTGGTTATGTAGATGCAATGTAACCTAAATTCAACAAACTGACCATGAAAATAAAGTGTGATGTATTTTTTATTAAATGACTGGGACAATCTTAACATTATTCAATGACGATGAGAATGTTTTTCTCTATTCACTTTTCCGCATAATGCTAAGCCACTGTTTTTTGACATTTCGATATCACTGCATTTCTGTCTGGTATTGAATTACATCCCTTCAATTGAGGCAAACTATCATATCTACGGAAATCCACTATGAACTGCAGTTTACAGAAGTCTTTTACTGCATTGTCAGCAAGAATGAACATTTGCTGAAGGCCCTCATTTCCCAAAATCATGCAGGGTTGGAAAGTCCCACCGTAAATATTTGATCCAGTTAGCTGCAGTGAACATGAGGATGTGTATTGTGGTGATAGTGCAGAATGAAACCCCTCCAAATCATTCAAAAGAGGTCAGAAAAACTGTTTCAGATCTGGGGCAATTCTCTCTGCTTTTGCTTGTTCTCTTCTTATGACTCCATATTTATTTGCTTGTAAGTATGTTTATTTCTCTTTTCTGGGGTTACATTTACAGTGTTTTCCTCTGTAATAAAATAATTTCTCAGAAACATGCCTCTACATATTATTATCTTGATGTTCTAGGTTACTCTAGTATCGCCCTATAATGAAAAGAAATCAACAGCAAAATACTTAAACTAGCTCATTTTTAATAGGACTTCCTTAAAGACAGATTGAAGAAATTGAATATGAATTGAGTTTAACTCTGTATACAGTGCATTATATCTGAGTTTAGGTTTTTTTTCATTGAATGATATGACTGGTTGGTTCATCCGCAAGGTCATAAACCATTTTCCCCATATCTGCTCTGGGCAGGATTTTCTCCCTTAATAAACAAGAAAAATACTGTTTTTTTTTTTGTTTGTTTTTTTGTTTTGTTGTGCTGTATACATAAAATATATGGCACATGCCATATTGTGTCGTAGTCTTAGGAGAGCAAGGAAGAAATCAACTTGGAGGGGTTGCAAAAGCACACTGGTCATCAGAAAAGACACCCAATCTCTTCATATTCTTGTAAAAGCTCATTAAAGCACCTGCAAAGTCTTGAGGGTCCTTTATCTCCCAACCCACACAGCTTTCAGCATTCGTTTCAGCAGTATCATGAAGATAGTTCACTATTTGGCCAAAGCATGCAAAAATGTTCTTTTGATAAACAGATTTGGCTGTTACAGTCGTTTGTTTTTGTCTGGAGAAATGATCTTGCTGTTCCATACTTTAAATCCCCCTTTTGATTTGTTTTGTTTTTTTTTCCTCTGGCACCTTCATCTTTAAGTGTGTTGAGGAACACATTTAGTGAATGTTTTTTTCATAGTATGAATAACTTTTATGACCTACAAAAGCTTTTTCTACTGTAAAGAACCTTTTGGGGGTGGGGGTTAGTAGGTTTGAAAATTTTCATGGATTTTAAAGGTTCTTAATAGACCATTAATGCCAGTAAAGATAATTGTACTTTAAATGCACCACTGGTAATTGCTAATTAATAGAAATATTAATAATCAAAGTCAAAGTAAATACTGGTCTAAATACACAAAAGTAAATACATACTGTACCACAATGATGACATCTAAAAAAACAGCCATTTTCTAAATCTCACTACAGACTTTTGTAGACATCTGACAGAAATAGTCAAACACCTTAGTAATAAGTAAAGCTGCTGATTCTGTTTGTGGAGTTGTTTAATGATCCTGACGAGTTGAGATTTATTGAGTTTTCAGTTGAGTTCCTAAGGCCATGTCCACACATACACAGGTATTTTTGTAATTAAAAAACATTTTTTCTCAATTTTCTAAAAAACACAGACCCTGGCACTTTTGAAAATCTTCACCCTGACAAGAGTTTAAAAAATGTGGGTTTCAGTGACCTGAAACTGTTTTTGTGTAGAAAAAGCTGCAATTTAGACAATACCCATGTTTGTGTGGACAGCAGGGCCTAAGGTTGTAACTGAATTTGGTTGTAGTTTTGTGTTTTTCTTCAGTGATTCTGCTTTTTAACAGCAGGAGTTCATTATTCTCTGTTCACTCAGCACTTTAACTCCAGTGCGCCAATGTTATTTTAACTTTTTGTTGGAATGGGACCAGTGGGAGATGTTAATTTTACTCTGAGGATTTTGATGTGTATCAAATTGTGTATCAAAAAAGTCTACTTTCAAGTAACAATATCAGTTAAATTGTTAAGCTATGTTTAGATGGGGTATTTCGAAAGCAAAACATCATTAAACAATAATTTTGATTTATTAAATTAATAACACATTGTTCCCCATTTCCCCATGATTTAGGTACTTACAAGGTACAGTATTTGCCCACCGGCAACTATAGTTGCCGCTTGTACATTTGACAAAGTATACAAAAAACAATAGATCTCTTGAAAGATTTGCTTTATTTGGATGAATCTAGAAACCTTCATGATTATGTTGATATACATTTGTGAACAGAAAAAAAAAATTGTATCATGAAAATTGCCTTTATTTTGGAGGGTTTGCATCCTTAAATTAGGGGTAGGAATTTGAAGGCCTCCTGTGACAGATAGTAAATCAATTCCTTTTTTTCTTTCTTGAAGTCTTTTGTTTTGGTTGTTTGCTTGCATGTCGTTGAGAAAGTAAACATGGATAACATGTAGAAAATGACTCGTATCCGGAAAATGGCAATTGTGAACTTCGGCAACTTTAGTAGAATAAGTCAAATAGGTTTACTCTGAATCTATTTCTTTTAATTCTGTCTGTATATCCCACAATTCTTGATTCATTCAATACAATTTTTTATTTTTTTTATTTTGTCTATTAATAGTGTGAGAAGTAATATGAACTATGAAAAAAAAAAATAAGATAATATAAACCCAATCAGGATTGTAAAATGAAAATCTATAATAATCATTATTTCATTATAATCTATAGAAGAAAGAAATCTTTAAATAGAAATTACTTACAGTGTGTGGTGCAGAAGATTTTAAAAAACCTAAATCAAACCCAGATCTGAACCTAACTGGAGATATAAATTAATTAGAGGGTGTCAGCAAACTTTTGGCCAAATAGTGTATCACAAGGATTCGTTGACAATGATCCATGGATGTTATTCGACCTGCAAGCATGCAATGTATTTCACTGTACGGTTTGCCCTGAAAACTTGTTTAGCTCTTCTTCTTCTTCTTCTTCTTCACCAAAGCCTTTACCGAAATAACCGGAGAGAGCAGCTGTTTGTTTACCTGACCTGATTCTGATATTCACTTCAGACACTCTCCACATATTCTATTGTACAAATCTAGCCATGTTCAGCCATGCACAGATATAAACCATGTTCCCATTTCACAAAAGAGCACCCAAACTGATAACACCATTGCTTCAATTAGCATAAAATATAAAACATTTACCAACCCAAACAAGGTTCTCCTTAAGCTTAAAATGAGAGCCATATTTTTCTAGTGACAGTCAGGCAGATAGTCCAGCCAAGTATAACAAAAATAAGAGCTCATCTTCGGCCCAATTACATCAGTGCACATTTTAAGCTATAGTTTTTATTTATTTTCTTGCAAGATAGAGTTATTATAGTATTATAGCCATAATTTATTAAAAATGCAGAACAGTAACATGAATTAAACGCTATTTGGACTACTTTGTTAAAGTTTGTTTGTTTGTAGTTTGTTAAAATGCTCTTGTCTGACAAATCATATGGATTCCTGAAATACTAACTGAACTGGAGTCAACAACTGAAATAAATCAAAAGCATTTTTTTATTGTCTTGAGAAAAGAATGTGTGTGTGTGTGTGTGTGTGTGTGTGTGTGTGTGTGTGTGTGTGTGTGTGTGTTTTAATATAGTTTTGGGACACCTTTGATGAAAGGCTTTGATTCACTCCATATGTTAACTACTGTAGTTTCAGTTCAAGGGTTTTCTACATATTTCTCATGCAGTGTTCCTTATTTTGCTAGTTTACAGGCTGTGGTTTAAACAAACTCTGAAACATAAACTCCATAACTGGAGGAGCATGAAGGCTTGATGCACACAACAAAGCTGGTGGATATGCCACAGAGACCCTGTTTACATCTGTCATAAAAAATCTTTTTTTGTAGATCCAGTCACAAGTTGGACGTGACTTCATGTGAATGGGGTCTGAAACATTTTGGGCTTGTTTACTTTGGACTACTTGCTTCATTACATTAAAATTGTAAGTTTGTAATGTTATCAACATGTGTGTGTTTACACATTGTGTGCATTTCATCTTACAGTTTTCATGAGCGCTATAGTTCTTTGGTGTCAGATTGGTATGTCCTGGCTTTAAAAGTCCTGATTCTAACAAAACTCCACAGTGTTTTACAGACTTGTGGCTTTGCATCACATACATGAAAGCTGCTGCTCTTTGTATAGTTTTTTTGTCTCCTTTCACTTTCATATGCAGTGGATTTATGCTTTGACTCTCCTGACTATCTGTGCTTTAATCAATGAAGCTGCATGTTAATATAGAGTCCTAATATTTGGATCATCTTTAAAAAAAAAACTGTTGAAAGCATAATGATTAGCCTTTTTGTGAAATTTGTATTGGTTTAAGAAAAATCCCAAAGCTGTTTAGCAAAGTGAATAAAATGCCAACGCTTTTTTTTTTTAAACAATAGTTTTAATAATTAATTTCTAATAACTGTTGTCTTTTGTCTTTGCTTTGATGACAGGATTTGCAGGATACTAGTATTTAGCTTAAACTGCATTTAAAGACTTAAGGTTATCAAGTTGGGTTAATTAGGCTCATTGGAAAATAGTGGTTTGTTCAGTCGTTAATAGAAAACAAATTTTGAGGGGATGAGTATTTGAAAAAATATTTGAAAAATAACTCAGAGGTAATCATTTCTATAATAACTGTACATGTGGATAAACAACACATTTTGGACACTTGTGATTTATATACAGGGTTTTCGGCATAATTGCACGCATAGAAATATACTGTATGTATTGCAGTATTAGTGAAACATAAATTCAAATATATAGCTTATTTAAGCAAGATGAAGCCACAATATGAAGATGTCTTAATCTGTCAACCCATATTAGAGGTTTATCTAAATGTTCCCTGGTTGCAGTGTTTAACATGGCATCTATTTAGCTGTTTATAGATTGTATTATCAGTGGAGTGTGTACTGAATTTGGTCTTGTTAATATCACTGTCTTACTATATTAGTTTTAAAGTAATGGTAAATATGAATGGCGGTCAGTGAAGAACGTCGTTTTGCCCTCGTAGATAGCAATGCTTATTTTAAAGGCAATTTGTCATAATGTACACTCGAAAAAAATGACATTCGCTGTTTGTTTAAACTACTTAGTTAAAATGAGCTGAAGCAGCACAATTCTTGATTTTGTTTGGGACAACATAATTGGTTTATGTTCAATAAGTTAACTTAATTCCTTCATGTTGACCCAACACAAATGGATGTGTGGAATCCAGATTTTTTTTTACTGTTTATGCAGTAAAGAACTGTAGTGTTCAGTATATTCTACAAGAAAAAAAAATTATGTTTGAGCAAACAGAAGCAGAATCTGAGACTGGTGACAGAAATTAATTGGATTTACAGAAGTATGCTTGGTAAAATTGGAAACAGAATCTATAGTTCAGTTAACAAAACCCTTTGATGCTTTGAATCAGGCTATTAAAAGTTTGCTCAAAGATGACAAGGCAAAGCTGAAAGCTGGGAAAAAATCAGAGTGAAAGCCTTTGAATTGAACAGTCTTTAGTCAATAATATCAATGAAACAGTAAATAGCTTGAATAACTTCAGACCTCATTTACCTGCTAAATTCAGAACAGTTGCACAAGCAGACACAATGTACCGAAGCGATTAAAACCCTTTCAGCAAACAAGCTGCAACTGACTGAGGAAGAAATGCTGCGATCCAGATGACATAAATGATACCTTCACAGAGCACTTTGAAGGGAGAACAATCATGGCAACCATGTTGTAGTGTCATTCCAAACAGAAGTGCAAAAAATAACCACTTCAAAGAGGCCTTTGAACATTTTCGTAGAGTTCACCTGATGGACCCTTTGCACCCAAGATACTTTGATCACAACCTCTCACTGGGGATCAATCGGCATAAATCTGCGCAAGGTTCATCAGCGTCAATTAAACAAACCGCACCTGCAAACACGCTCGGTAAACAAAAAGCTCTAAAAACCTCTCATCTCGTGGTTTTGTTTACAGTCTTACAAGTTCAAGCATTATTAGTGTTATTTGTTTTTAACAGCTTTACATTTCACAATCTTTGAAGTTGTATTAGGTACTTTTTATAGTAATCATGCTGTATACTGAATGTACTGTATTTAAACAACATATTAGGAAAAAATTTAAAGAATGACTCATATTGTTATTCTGTCATACAGATTGTTTACAGAATTAAAATCTAATATTAAAATGTAATGTATCATTGTATCATTAAAATGTTATATTGTTAGTTGTATACAAAATATGCTCTATATACAATATGTACGTACACAAATCGATGTGTGGAATCCAGAATTTTTTTATTGTTTATGCAGTAAAGAAGTGTTGTGTACAGTATATTCTACAAAAAAAGTTATGTTTGAGCAAACAGAAGCAGAATCTGAGACTGGTGACAGAAATTAATTGGATTTAGTATGCTCTGTATGCTCGGTATGCTCACTGTAAAAAATAAATTGTTGAGAAAACATAAAAAAACCAAGGCAACTTGATGCAGTAAGAACTTTGAGTTGTCTCAACAACTGTTTTTTAGTTTTTCTCAGTAACAATATTCTGTTCAGCTAACATAATTTTGTTTATTCATGCAATGTTGATTATTGTATTGTACTAACAAAGATATTCTTGTCACATCAACTGAAGCCACAGTTACTGCAATTGAGTCAATTTATTTTTTTTCTGTTTAGTGGATGATTTTTTTCAAATTTGCAAAATAAGTAATTAGTACTAGTTAGCATATCATCCTGTTTTTAACCATTTTACTTAAAAATGACAAACACAAACTTACTACATTCATTCATTCATTCATTTTTTTTCCTTTGGCTTAGTCCCTTTTTCATCTGGGGTCACCACAGCGGAATGAACTGCCAACTTATTCAGCATATGTTTTACACAGCAGATGCCCTTCCAACTGCAACCCAGTACTGAGAAACACCCATTCACATTCAGACATCTGTACCGCATGTCTTTGGACTGTGGGGGAAACCGGAACACCCGGAGGAAACCCACCTGAACACAGGGATGCCGACTGACCCAGCTGGGTCTCGAACCAGCAACTGTGCTACCAACTGCGCCACTGTGTCAACCCTTTTACAAGCAACAGATAAACAAACTTAGCTTTCGATCGTCACATCATGCATAAGCGAATTATTTAAATATCAATGTTCCTGTTCAACACAAACATGTTTGTCCAGAAAACTCAGTTAAACATGTAGACATAACATTTTAGCGGATATTGTTGACATAACATAGATTTTTATGTAGATCAATAGTTATTCACAATTCTTAGTATATATGACAGAAAAAGTACAGTGTGCTGAACAAATGGTGATTTTATATTTTACAGTGTATATAGATTCATATTTTAAATTTGGTAACACTAACAATTCACACATTTACTATTGGCTTATTACATGCCTATTGTTAAGATATGAACTGTTTATTAGCACTTAAATAGGATATTATTTTACATCCTGTTCAATATCTAAACCCAACTACTACCTTACTAACAATTTATAAGCAGCTAATAGGTAGTTTAAGTTAAAAGTCTTAGTTAATGGTTAGTTATTAGCATGAATTGCAAATTAAAATGAAATGTGACTGTACATTTTATATAAACTCATTGTTAGAAAAAAATATATTAAAGAATTGCAAGACATTTGTATAATAATAAATACAATATATTATAATAAGTACAGATCTCAATAAGTATATTAATTTAATTTGTGCATAAATGGAAGTAATGTAACATTATTTAACCTGCATATTGACAAAACGCTGGGTGGATACAGAGAGGAATAGTATCTATCTGAAATCAACCCCTGTATCCTCATTCAATATTGTCTACATTAGTCTGCTAATATAGTCCACTTAAAGGAGTGAATGAAAATGCGTGAGTAAATTCGAGCATTCAGCGGACTGGAAGAGATGCCGTTTTGTTTGAAATTTAATGGTTGGTAAATCCCTCAGACAAAGTCTTGGTCAGACATGTGATGTTTATTTAACAGCTGTCTTATTTTCAGCTGTCTGTTAGTAAGGGAACAATGTATTCAATTAGGACTGCCGATATTTGAAAAAAAATTACATTGCAATATCTTTTTTTTCCTGCCATATAAATTGCGATTATTTAGAAATTCAGGATTTTGAACTGCTCAAATGAAATAATAATTCTATAATAATTTGGGTAATTTTGTAGACATTTTCATAGAATATAAAAACATATGAATATCTCTTATAAATAAGCATATAAGTATAATAAAAACACTGAACAAACACATTTTGTATAGTTTCTTTTGAGTTGTTTCTTAAAGATATGACTTAACTGTCAATTCAGGCAAATAAAGGATCTAATATGCTATGATATTAATAATAAATGTTGTTTTTATGCTGACAAGGGTGAGCTCATTTGGTGAATGAAAAGAATTGTGACAAAATAAGCTAAAAAAACAGCTAAAAACCCTGAGTGGTTTATAAAATAACATGTTATAAAAAAATCAATTGTGATAAGCTAAACACAACTTGTTTTAATAATTACTAACAATTAACGTACAATAAATAAAATAATAGCAACAGTATTAAAATGCTTGGGTATAATTTAGGCCAGTGTTTCCCAACCCTTTTCCTGGAGGCACACCAACAGTACATATTTTGGATGTCTCCCTTACCTGACTAATTAACTTTAGGTTTTGGAGTCTCTTCTTATGTTCTAATTAGGTGATTCAGGTGTGTTTGATTAGGGAGACATTGAAAATGTGTACTGTTGGTGTGCCTTCAGGAACAGGGTTGGGAAACACTGATTTAGGCTACTGCATGCATGAAGAACGTGAAGCAATATGTGCTGTGCAATTCGTTTTTTAAGAACCCTTATGTCTGGATTAGTTAATTTATATCAGAATAATTTAGAACCGTAAATAGAAAGTGAAGAAATTATAGATTTTATTTTAAATCAAACAAAAAATACTTTTATATAAAATGTGATGTGATTATTGCAAATGCGCACATTTGATTTCGATTGTGCAGCCGTGGGAATTAGGTATAAGAATTGAGTACAGTGTAAAGCTTCGGCCACACTGCACTTTTCTCCACATAGACTTCCATTCATTCACACGCGAATGTTTCGCAATTCGCTGCATTGGAAAGTTCAATCTTGGTGAACTCTGACCTGCGAAATCACATCACATGATTGCGTGAGGCCAATGAAACATCAAAGCATGACCTCTCTGGACAGAAAATTCAAATATGAACTCGCTTGCTTTTTTCATGTCTAATCATCTTGTTTAATCCCGCCCTTTTTCGCACGCACAAACTCTAGTGTGACCGCGGAATTATATGGATATTCTCTAGCCAATGAGTGTATCAGTTGCCTTGAACCGTGCCAAAGTGCGATTGTTGTAAAGCCCTCTTTCAACCGGTCCAGGAACGGCCAACTAAATCGTGCCTGAGCCCGATTCAGAGCATTTACACTTGTCGAATGAACCGGGAAACGTGCCTGGGCACGGTTTGGATAGCATAGTGTGAGTGCACCCTCAGACATCACTATAAATGGCTGCTCCTTCAAATAGTGCGCTATTTAAGTGTATAGGGGGCAATTTCAGATAGAGCCATAAAGAGAGAGAGAGAGAGAACAGAAAAAAAGAGAGCAGATATGTGAAAGGACAGAAGGGTAGAGGGAGAGCAGGGGATCAAGTTTTCAGTTTAGCCACAATCCATCTAATCAGGCTATTGGTATTCAGGTGTTCTTCCCAGCTGCAGGCCATCTATTACCAGAATATTGTAACATTTAACGGCCGAGCGGGTCTTGGCTTTGGCTACAGGTGCATCATATCAACAGACTCCAGTTGAGCATCCGATCATTATTATTCTGAGCATCAGGACACACTGCTTTAGAGGTGTTACTGATAATGCAGTTCAGATAATAGGGCCTGTTTACATTTTTCAGCCTTATGGGATGATGAGAATGAAGATTATTATTCATTTGAAAATGGTAATTATCCAGCAGGGGTCCATAGACACCCATTCATTTTCTGGTTATATTTCTTGATGCATTAGAAAACTTTTACTCCCAAATTGGTGATCTATTTCACTATAGTAACATTTTTGTATTTTTTTTTACCCTTAAGGAACCTAAATGGTGAATTTATTTTTCTTTACTGTATCTTTAAAATAAACAAATCAAGTCCAGTTTTCTGTGTGTATTTTAAGAAAACGTTAGAGAGTTTCATGCCACAGAGATGAAGGAAGCATATAAAACAAATTACAAAATCACCTAATATGTTCTTTACAGGTTTCTGCATTCTACCTTGGTGATTTTTTTTTTCTGTGTAAATATGCTTGATATATAATTTTCAACCACTGATAGCACATGTGATTTGTGACTAAAACATTAGTAAATATATGGCGTTTACATGGAAAGTATTCACAACGCTTCACTTTTTCCAAACTTTTTTATGTTACAGCCTTATTCCAAAAAAATCAATAAATTCATTCGTTTCCTCAAAAATCTACACACAATACCCCATAATGACAATGTGAAAAAAATATTTTTTTTAATTGATGCAAATTTATTAAAAATAAAAAACCTGAAAAATCACATATACATAGGTATTCACAGCCTTTGCTGTGAAACTCTAAATTGAGCTTAGGTACATTCGGTTTCCACTAATCATTCTTGAGATGTTTCAGCAGCTTAATTGGAGTTCACCTGTGGTAAATTCAGTTTATTGGTCTCGATTTGAAAAGGCATATACCTGTCTATATAAGTTCCCAGGGTAAAAAGTGCATGTCAAAGCACAAACCAAGCATGAAGACAAAGGAATTGTCTGTAGACCTCAGAGACAGGATAGTCTTGCGGCACAAGACTGGAGAAAGTCACAGAAAAATTTCTGCTGCTCTGAAAGTTCCAATGAGCACAGTGACCTCCATCATCCGTAAGTGGAAGATGTTTGGAACCACCAGGACTCTTCCTAGAGCTGGCCGGCCATCTAAGCTGAGTGATTGGGGGGGGAAGCGCCTTAGTCAGAGAGGTGATCAATAACCCGATGGTCACTCTGTCTGAGTTCCAGCATTCTTCTGTGGAGAGAGGAGAACCTTACTGAAGGACAACCATCTGTGCAGCAATCCACCAATCAGGCCTGTATGGTAGAGTGGCCAAACGAAAGCCAATCCCCGCTTGGAATTTGCCAAAAAGCATCTGAAGAGACTCAGACCATAGGAAGCAAAATTCTCTGATCTGATGAGACTAAAATTGAACTCTTTAGAGTGAATGCCAGGCGTTACGTTTAGAGAAAACCAGGCACCGCTCATCACCAGGCATCACCAGCATCATGCTCTGGGGATGTTTTTCAGCAGCAGGAACTGGAAGACTAGTCAGGATAGAGGGAAAGATGAATGCAGCAATGTACAGAGACATCCTGAATGAAAACCTGATTCAGAGTGCTTTTGACCTCAGACTGGGGCGACTGTTCATCTTCCAGCAGGACAATGACCCAAAGCACACCGCCAAAATATCAATGGAGTGGCTTCACAACAACTTGGTTAATGTCATTTAGTGGCTCAACCAGAGCCCAGAACTAAAACCTATTGAACATCTCTGGAGAGCTGTACACTGTCGCTTCCCATCCAACCTGATAGAGCTTGAGAGGTGCTGCAAAAAGGAATGGGCAAAAATTCCCATAGACAGGTGTGCCAAGCTTGTGACATCATATTCAAAAAGACTTGAGGCTGTAATTGCTACCAAAGGTGCATCAACAAAGTATTTAGTAAAGGCTGTGAATACTCATGTACATGTGATTTTTCAGCTTTTTTATTTTATTAAATTTGCAACAATTTCAAATGGGTTTTTTCACATTGTTATTATAGGGTATTGTGTGTAAAATGTTGAGGAAATAAATCAATTTAATCCATTTTGGAAAAAGACTGTAACATATAAAAAATGTGGAAAAAGTGAAACGCTATGAATACTTACCGGATGCACTGTAGGTTAAAGGATGTTTACCTTGCATGTCGTAAACATTATCTTTTCAAATTGTGTTCTGTGTGAAAAACCTTTCAGCAACAGCAATATGTGCTATGTCACAGTCCTTTATCTATGAATATATTGTTTGACACTAATTATACTGCATGCATTTAGGATTTGGAAACACTACCTAAGTATTTATCTCTCTTTCAGTGTGATTTTTTTCTTGTTATTGTTACAACTATCTGCAGGGAAACACAAGACAATTCACTGGAGTATATTCTAATTCCTTAGCCAAACGCACACAACAAACTATTGCTGCTAAATTTCATTTTCCTACATGACAGTGTGAGATGCTACTGGGAATGAAACTGAATGTGCATTTATTTAAGGCTCCTATTAATATTCATTTTGTTTTTCTTTCACTCATATTTATTAATGACTTGCCAGGCTGTTACGATTTCTCTGTTTAGAGAATAATCCACAAGCCACCAGTATATCAGTCTGGATTAAACTATGATAATTAGATAACTGTCAATCACAGTAATCATTCTAGCGCTGATGTGGCCATCAATCTTTGTTTTCTTTTAACTTTCCCTCCAAATATGTCGCATATGGTTTGTCATTATTGGTATAATGTATGCATATTTGTTCTAAGCTGTCTTAAATGATCGTTGATCTCAGTTTTATGTGTATTGACATGTGGAAATGAAAGATTCAGCACAAAAATACTCCCTTTTGAACATATTCAAAAGTAGTGTCCATTTAGATTGTCGGTAATCGTGTTATGAAGTCTGTTGCAAATAATCTTTTTACCGCAAACACGATCCAGCGTGCAATTCCCAATGCTTCACTTCATTCGTGGCAGAGGTCAACAAAACAAGAAGGAAAGAAGTTGCTCATTACATGTTTTGAATACATGCATCATTAATTTCGGCACAAAATGAACATCTTCAGAAGCACAAATCACCAGAGGCCTTAAATGACTCATTATCACCTTTGTACTTGTTCAGAATAGCCTCACGGAAGACTCCAAGGTGTCCTGAATGAGATCTAGGCAGTTTCTGGCAGATGGAGCTCGCTGAAGATAAACACCTTCGGGTGTTTGTTCATCAGAAAGCACTCTTGCTCACAGCTGCTTCACCCACTCTGCAGCTGCATTAGCATGGAGGCCCCTGAGGATGTGTGGACGATCACAGACTCTGAGGGCCTTTTAGAAAGCACTTTGCTTGGATTCGGGTCTGGATGCTGAGCCAGCAGCTCTCTCGGCTTAAAAGGATCCAACACTGGTGTGTCCCGAGGAAGCTGCTGCCGGGATCATTGAAGAGGAAGAAAGACGGCTCACTCTGTTCTGTGCCCAATCTGAAATTCTGCTGTTTGTTTATTTATTTATTGTCCCGTCCGCCACTGATGGGCTGTTTGGTTTGAGTGGTGGGGCAGAAAATCATCTTTGTGCTCCAATAGGTCTCTGGAAACTGTAAGGCTGCATCTGGATGGACATTAAAAATAATGTGGTACAAATTAAAACAGATGTCCACAGTGTCGTAATACTATGATGTGATGGTGATATTTCTTATAGTGCTGCAATAAATTTTTGGTATTTTAGAAGGGCCGTTCTTGAAAAATTATATTAAAAAGTTAAGCTTTCACATTTAAAAAACTTATTGTGTTTTTCAGACTAGAGATATTAAGAAAACAAATGTGATTTCTGTGATTTTACCGGTGTGTTTACGAGTTTGTCTCTCCAGCATCAAAATAGTATGACATATTGCATGCCATCTTTAGGCACTGAAGATTATTAAAATGTTCTGAATTTAATAAAAGTAATATCATTTGATAATATTAATGCTTAATATTACAGGGATGTATGAAATAATCCCAAGATAAAAGCATGCAATGTGATTGCATGCAATATGGGTCATTATGAAAGGCTCTGTGGTTTCCATGAAGATTATATTTGTTGCTTTTTTTTGGAAACTTTTCACAGAACAGAATTACATTGATGAGCGTGAGCACCAATTTATTCTACTATATAAATTGATCTAAACTCAATTGTGTAATATGTGGTATGTCCATACAATTTAATTCAATTTGTTTATTTATAGCACTTTTACAATGTAGATTGTCAAAGCAGCTAACCATCGATGTTCTAATAAAGTCCAGATTTCACAGTTGAAGTTCAGTTTAGTTCAGTTCAGTGTGGTTTATATTTCTAAAAGTTCAAACACTGAACAGTAAATCCGTCCATGCGCAGCTCCACAAGTCCCAAACCAAGCAAGTCAGTGGCGAGGTAAAACTTCACCAACTGACAAAGTGAAGGAAAAAAAATCCTCAAGAGAAACCAGACTCTGCTGGGCACGACCAATTTTCCTCTGGCCCAACTCCCTGTGTGGAGCTGCAGTCTAGGTGCTGGAGGCTGGAGAACGCTGGACAACCATCGTGGAGAATTGCAGGTGTGAGTAATCACCGGGGGGTGATCAGACTGGCCCACAGGATCAATGCAGGGACTTGTCTGTCACTGTGGTCTTTCAGGAATCAGTCTCACGCTCTCCACTCCTCCATGACCACCACAGCATCAGCTCAGAATACGGCCTGGTCCAGGATTATGGATACCTTGACAATGAATTGATCAATTTAGTATGTTTTCTATCATTTTTCAGTTGGTTTCTGTTTTTACTGAGTCTGTCTGATGTATTACATTCAGGATGGTACAATTCTAATAATTTAAAGAAGAAAAAAAAAAATGTTTTATCAGATTTTGCAAGCCAGTCAAACAGCTGCTCAAGGAGAAATGCCAACGCCACAGATTGGTGATTTATTCCAAAGGTAGAAAATCTTATTAAAATGTAATCTATGCTGTCTATTAAGTACATACCTGTCTGTCTCAATGACTGACTCCCAGCCATCAGACAAATGGATTTCTTCTCATGTGAAGGAGTGTGTCAGTCTGAGGCAGGCTGACAGCAGGCTTCTCTTCTGGCAGTTCGGTGGGTCTGCCATTTCCCAGACTGGGCCTGTCAACCTGAGCCACCCACACAGAATTCACTTAATTGCTTTATCACAGCTCTTGTCTGGGGTCAGAAATGGAGTTTCCCCAAGCCAAGAGAAGGAATTATTAAACGGAGGGAACACAGAGAGAAAAAAAATTCAATTTGTGCCAGCGCATGTCAGAAGCATTTACCTTCTTGTCGACAATTTGTTTTTGCCCATTTAAACTGAGCAATTTTAACAGCAAGCTGAGGAGAGAAACACAGTTTTTCAGTTTTCATGGTGATTTTAGGGTCTTTATTAAATTTTCTTAAAAGGCCATTTCACCAAAAATGGCTTTTTGATGTTTTTTTAAGCAATTTAAAAGCAGGGTTTCATCTTTAAAGGGCACCTATAGTGAAAAAAAATGGTGAAAAAACTTTTCAAGCTGTTTGGACAGACATATGTGCAGGTATGGTGTATAGACCGTCATATTGGGGTAATATAAACACACCCAGTCCTTTTTTTTACATTTAGCAACATAAAAACGGTGGACCAATTGGAGCGGTTTTCAGACCGACCGCAACTTGACGTAGGAGTGCGCCCCTCCGCCCACTGAATTGATTGACAGCTGCGCGTATTAACATGTCCCGGTAGTCACGTGTATAATCATATCAACAAGACCAGACGTGCACAAAGCAACCGGGAATAAAAGGTCTGTTCAGTTCAGTAGTATCATTAATCATCATCAAATGTGATCAAGAGTAAGTTTCACATGTTTAAAATGTTTTAAAACAGTGCACGTGTGTAATGAAGTACAGCAATTTACTTAAGCTAGAGGACTAGCCTTAAAGGTGCAGTACGACAAAACAGTCCCCTAGGTCAAAAATGTATAAAATAGAATCTTGCTAAAGGTATAATAAAAAAATCTGATGGGTGTTTTGAGCTGAAACTTTACAGACACATTCTGGAGATGCAAAACACTTATATTAAATCTGAAAAAAGGGCTAACCTAGGTGCCCTTTAAGAAATTGTATTTGTTCCTGATAGAATGCCAGAATGCACATGAAATTTTTTCTCAAGGTTGCAGAGATGTTTCTAGGTGGCCAACAGTAGCTACGTTTCCATCTGCCTATGTGTATGCACATTTTGGATATGCGCATAAAAAACAGTTGATGGAAATGCCAAGATGCCAAGATAAAAAAACATACACATAACTGAGTAGGACAAAAATGTGTGTGAATGGACAAACCAGCAGGCTGAACACACTGTAAAACATCTGAAATGTTATTTTGGTCATTCTAAATTGCCTTTACCTTTTTAGTATAGTGTTATTATATTATTAATGACCTCTAAATTAAGAGCGTTTGTGCTCCGCGTCTGATGCCTTCAAATGCCCGAGCGCATTCACTGCGTGTCAGGATTGCCTTCTGAGGCGCAGGTCATTTATTAAATGAAGAAAAGATTCACACAGCTTCTCCTACTGCAGCAAATTCTGTTTTCTGGCTCCAGAATCAGGTAGTGATGATTTTGTTCGCTTTGACTCTTTAGATAGAAACGCTGCTTTATTCGCACATCTTTTATCCGATAATCCAGTTTTGCGCATAAAGTTAATTCTCATTTTTGGATGGAAAATAGCTAGTGACTGTCTTTACTGACTGATTCCTCACTAGCCTTATACTGTAATGTGATTGGAAGTTGACAACTGAGTTGCGGATTTAAATGCAGGTTTATTAGGAGAATGGCCAGGCAAGCAACGGTCAACACAGAGGCAAACAGATGTATACAGGAAATCCAGATTTGTGGTCAATGAACATGCAGATGGTCAAAAGGCAGGTAGCAGACAGAAATAAACAATAAAACAAAGCAAGGATCAAACACAGCACGACAAGACAAAGGAACCACATCGTAATGTTCAGAGTAGAGTTTAATAAGACAGCAACTGGTGTGTGTGTGTCTGTGCTGCTTTTAAAGTCCATGTAATCAGTTCTGAACAGCTTCAGCTGTCTGTTAGCAATCAGTGAAAAACTGGAACAATTATATGTGGTGCATGACAGGATTTGTAGTTCATTAAAGTGGCAGATCTGCACAGGCTGGATGGCTGATGACCATGACACTTACGAAACAAAGCTCATCAGAATATTTCTGACCAGAACATTTATATACTCCCTTTAAATATGCTTTAACACATTCTAATTTTGTTTTTAAACATTTTTTATGAGCAAGTCAGACAGACATTTTAACAAAAACAATGGTTCATGAGAAAAGAACACACTTTGAGTCTGTCATTTACTCCATCGAAATAAAAAAAAAACTTAACAATAAGAGTGAATGTTTGGTAAAATGTAAAAAAATGTAAAATGGTTTCTAGTCTCATTGCATTCAGTTAAGAATTATGTAAATGATTACATAATGAATACATACAGTATGATACATATGAAATGAATATCAGGTATTCTTTGAATCACAGGATTTTACTGCTGGTCATTTTACATTTCCTTTTTTAAGTTGTGAAAAATGTTGTAATTGTTACTTGAATCTGATCTCACACTCTTTCACCATTAAAAGCTAAAGCATTCATGTTTGGTTTCAGTAACAGTAAAGCCTCATCATGTTTGATTTGAATGACCTTTTAGACCACTGATTATACCAAAACTTAATAAAAAATAGTTTAAACAGAGCAGCGTAAAGATGCAACATTGTGGAGTATTTTCAAATGATCTGGGGTGGCCACTTACTCCCCTCAGTGTAGTTATAGAGCCCAGCTTTAAACAGCCATATTTATATTTATATTCAAGAAGGATTTTTCTGAGTTTTGGAGTGTTGGGATAAATTAAAACTCCCTTCAAACATTTTTTTTAGACAAAGGGAAATCCTAGAGTAATTATTTTCCCCCCATACATTATGCAAGCAGAAGTTTGAAGTTGTACTTCCTCACAGTTTCCACAGCCTGATAGTACAGACCCTCCAGCAATTTATTCACTTCCTACCTTCTTTCCAAAGAGGATTTATCAAAAGAGCTGAAAGCAATCCCCAAGAGAGGTTATTAATTGCTGTAAGATATCTAAAATCCCCACTGAGGAGAAGGTGTGACTTTTTAAACGAGACAGACTTGTTTACAGCCCAGGTAATTAAGTGATTATTATCTCAAAGAAATGTTTTACCAACCTTATTGGATTTGCACATGGTTTAGAGAGTATTGACCAGTTCTGTGGTAAAATGTCATGTTAGTTTTAATTAAAAAGAGCCTAGTATGCTGGAGAAGATCCCCTTAGTAGTAATGCTGTCTAGCTTAATCAGGGATGTTGTCACTAGCTCTGAGGGTCTGCTGATGTCCACACACTGAACAATCCTCAGGCTACATTCTCACATTGCTGCTTTGTCAGTCGTCTCTGTGTGAGCTGCACATATGTGTCAGAGACTGCATTTGTGGTGGACAGCATATGATTGTCCAAATATTTTTAATGGATTCTAACAGATGTACTTTGCAATTTTTTAAAGACAATGAGAGACAAGTGGAAATTGTTTTATCAACCCAGTGGTCAATCATCTACCCTCAAAATGACATAAAATAGACATCAACCATGATGTCAAAAATGCAAATAGATTTGATGTGAAAACCTTGACGTCCATTTCAAATCCACACACCGATGCCATTTTGTCCACCAAAATAATAATTGACAAGTATATAACTATAAGTACAGTTTAATCCATCAGTTTCAATTCCAAAGCTCCAAATTTACAGTGGATTTTGTATCCCAATACATGTGAACTACTTTGTCAAAACAACATGTTTTCGACATGACATGACGTCAATGTTAGAGGTCAATTTGATGTCATTTTGACGTCAAGGTAGACAATAGTAAGATCATGTAACTGTAAGATTTTGCCGAATTATGTCATTAATGTAAAACTAATCACTGAAATAAAAGAATACCTGCATTCAGTATTAGAGTGCTTTCATACTCGCACTTTTGGTCTGCACCCGGGTTCGTTTGATGTCAGAATATGGTACATTTAGCTAGTGTTAACGTGTCTTCTGAACTCAGGTGCGCACCCTTTAACCGTACCAGAGTCTGTCTGAAAGAGGTGGTCTGGGGTACGGGTCATACGATCTCTGGTCCGATTCACTTCTGAAATGACTGCAATCTTACCAAATAACAGAAGTGAACCGCCAACTGTACAACAAACTAATGTTTTCATAACGTTCATTTGTGTGTGTATGTGTGTGTATCACGTACTGTACCTTGGTGACAAGCAGGACTGAGCCAGGGCCAGCACAGTGATATTTGTCTTCTCCAAAACCAGCTTCTGCAGACATCACGTTATGTTCTGAACGTTTATAATATTTTTACGGCAGATGGACGCGAGTGACTTTCTGTAGGTCCAAAACCAAAAGATTCAGTAAAAGCAGAATGACTGTGATGTGCGTACATCTTTCCATTTTGGCGCTTTGCTTTCGTGTCCGTCACCTAGCAACAGCTGTACACAAAACAGCAGCTCGATGATGCAAGCGTACCGGGGTTCAGAAAGAAAAAAGACAAGGTGAAAAAATCAACAGAGAAGGTTTCAAGGGGGGACAATTGAACTTGGGTACGGTCCAGGCAATTGAACCAAGTGTGAAAGCACCGTTAGAAAGAAATATGTGCATATAATTTTCAACAATATATTTAAATACATTCATTCATTCATTCATTCATTTTCTTTTTGGCTTAGTCCCTTTATTCAGACTGCCAACTTTTCCAGCATATGTTTTACGCAATGGATGACCTTCCAGCTGAAGCCCATCAATAGGAAACACCCATATACTCTCATTCCCACCCATACGCTATGGACAATTTAACTTACTCAATTCGCCTATAGCGCATGTCTTTAGACTTGTGGAGGAAACCAGAGCACCTGGAGGAAACCCACGCCAACACTGGGAAAACATGCAAACCCCACACAGAAATACCAAGCCGAGGCTTGAATCAGCTACCTTTTTGCTGTGAGGCGACAGAGCTATTGCACCACTGCGTCGCCCTATTTACATAAAGTAAATTGATATGAATCATATAGATAGTGTACATGAAAATACTGTATGATTTTGACTATTTAAGTAGTGTTTTTCAGTTATAAGTTATCTTATATGTTATCAGAAGTTTGTGCAGAGTTATTTAACATCTTTCATTTTTGTTCTGATGCTCTAATAAACAATCCTGGAAGTTTGTGAGTCCTCCTTGACCAAGGACAGCACTGACTTTTCCCTGGAGTTTCCATGGTTACCAATGAAATTCTCCATAAATCTCACCACCTGTCCATTATTCCATCCATCCCACAATTTGTTATAACTTCCCTTTGTCTTGCATGTGTGACGAGGGTATGGATACGAGTTAGAACTCTTTGAATCAAAATAACCGACTACGCCACCCTGGGAGTGACCCAGGGAAATAACTCTATTAGAAAAAGACACACAGGTTCGTTTCCCCTCAAAAAGGCACAGAGGCGTGAGTAATTACAAAAAGTACAAAAATATTTATTTTAATGAAAATGTAAGGTTGTACTCATTTGTTAAAAAGCACATCAAAAACTCCCCCTTCATAAAAGGAAAATAAATAAACAAAAATCAAAAACACACAGGATTGAGGTTCCCACTGACTGGATACAAGCAGACTGACTTTACCCCAGCACACGCACACCACAGTGCACTCGAATTACACTATCAAGCACTCAGTGTCTCACAGCACACGGGAAAGAAGCACCACCACCAGTTGGAAGGACCAGTCATCCACCGAGGAGAAACCTCAATTCCTGAAATAAATCAAAATTAAAGTAAATAAACAGAAAATAACTAACATCAATAAAGGAGTCAATCAGGTTAACAAACCTACTCTATGATCTGGTTGAGACAGCTACAGCTGTGATTACAACATCTCATATACACACACACTCTGAATCAAAACAATTGACTCTCAAAATAATAATAATAATAATAATAATAATAATAATAATAAGAAATCTAATAACAAAAACCAAATAAATGCTCTGCATAACTAAACGAAAAACAATTTCACTAAACAAAAAGCAGAGCACCAAAAATGTTAACGCAAATCAATACATCCTAAACAAACAAATAAATGAAGGGGAGCACAAAGCAGCACACGGGTCAAAATGGGCAGTCCCCTTTAAACAGCTGTGTTGGTGGCGTCTGTACGATAGCCAATGACACCGGCGTTAGTATTAGCAGCGTGGAATAACAGCAGTAGCACACGCCCAGACGACCTCCAATAACCACGGCAATAGCGAGGAACAAGGGCTAATAAAGTGATTTAGACATTGAGAGAAAAGGGATCAAGAGAGAACAAGGGAGAATCCTAAAGAGAGGCACAAACAAAACTCATTAATATGGTCCTTTAAAATGATAACACTAATCATAAGTGCCTCACTTACCAATGGGTGCACAAAGCGGATGCTTTGAGCACTTGTTGGTCAGGTATACAAATACAGCGAGGTGCAGGACTTAGTATCTCTACTGCATGAAAAACGCAGGTTAAATACTGCCAAATCCCATTACTCAGCCAATTAAAAACTATCACATACCTGCAACAATGAACAGTCGTCCAGCCACTCCAGCCCAGAAAAATGCCACAGCCACAATGCACTATAACAATGCCAAAAGTAACTTAACGTTGGCCCATTCAAGCAAATGAAAAATTATCAGAACGAACACAATGCCTCTACCTGTAGCTGCGAAGACGGACACCCAAACAAAGTGCGTCAGAGTCGGACGTGACGCATCCCAAGGGACAACCAATCAGGCTTTAAAAAGGCGGTGCTACATGCCGATTGAGTGATGTCAATGTCAATCAGCTGCGCAGCACGAATGAAGTCAATGTCAATCAGCTGCGCAGCACCATCACATTTGGACTGACTCCAATATCAATATCAGCTGCACTACATCACATTCCACCCCCAATTTCTGCAACGTCGCCCCGACGGTGAACCAAACATACAATTGACCTAAGAGTCTAACTCCAAGGGCGGAAGAATGTACCAAACGAGTTACTCACTATACTGGACACAGTCCCTATACCTACAGCTCGTGGAAGGTGGTGCAAGTTAGAGTGCTGACCTGCTGTACTTCTCCCAGTTCTCCTTACCACGGTTTCTGCTGCTCTTACAGGGTCAGCGGGCACAACTTCCGGCTGCAAAGTCCCCACAGTTGCTGGACCCTCAAGTACCTCGTCTACAACCCGAGGGACAGGGGGAACAGCACCCTGTGACCTTGACCTTCCTCTAAGCTCTGGTGTCTCGGGAACTAGAACCAGCAAATCTCCATCACACTCCTCATCCAAAGGCTGCATGCACTCTCCCCTTGCAGGTTCAGGTAGACTAGGAGGCCGATCCTGACCAAGCTGGGCCTTCAGCAAGGATCTGTGAACATGTTTGGTTTTACTCAGATCTGCAACCGGGGCAATGGTATAAACTACCCCACTTTCAGTAGGCGCTTTTAGGATTTGGTAGACCACTGAGCTCCACAGGTCCTGGATTTTACATCTACCTCGCACCCCATGATCGCGAAGGTAAACCAGTTGACCCTCCTTCAGTGGTGCTTCCCTTACCTGGAGATCATGCCGGGCCTTCCGCCGGTCAGCGGCGGCACCCAATCTCTCACGAGCACCTTCAAAAGCGACTTGTAACCGATCTTGCTGTTCTACAATCCACCCATGAACACTGCCGGCTAACGGCTCTCTAACTCTACCTAAGAGGAAATCAATAGGAAGTCTAGGTTCTTGTCCAAACATTAAATAGTAAGGAGATTCCCCAGTTGACTGGTGAGGAGTAGTGTTGTACGCAAAGAGAACCTGAGGGAGACAGCATGGCCAATCACTCTTTTTAGAATATGGAAGGGAACGCAGAAGATCGTGTAACGTTCTATTAAAACGCTCACATTGGCCATTCCCAGCAGGGTGGTATGGAGTTGTATGTGACTTTACGACTCCATACAACCCACAAAGCTGCCGAATAAGAGTAGACTCAAAATTACGACCTTGGTCAGAGTGGATGCGACCTGGCACACCAAATTTACAAAACCACTCAGCCACAAGGACCTGGGCTACAGTCTCGGCTCGCTGGTCTCTAGTAGGTATAGCTAAGGTGTACTTCGTAAATATGTCAGTCATGACCAACACATTTTCGAGGCCAGACCTTGAGGGCTCCAACAAGGTGAAATCGAGAGCTAAAATCTCGTTAGGCCGAGAAGCCATAAGATGTCCCATGTAACTACTGGGAGCTGAGGGGGTGCCTTTAGCACACTGGCACCGCTCACACTCCTGGCACCAGCGTGCAATGTCAGCGAACATACCCGGCCAGTAACATCTCTGGCGAACCAGCTGGGAAGTACGCTCAACCCCCTGATGTCCATGCTGCTGATGCAGCTGGGTCAGGACCTCAGCTTTCATGAGGGCTGGTAGTAACACTTGGAGAACTTCCTCTCCGCCATCCGGGCGCAACACACGCCGATAGAGCACCCCTTCCATTTCAACCAGGCGGCCCCATTGGCGAAGCAAGATGACTGCCAAGCGAGAGAGTTTCTTACGCTCCTCCGAAGTGGGGAGCAACTTGCGCCTCCAAAACACCAACACCTCACCAATGACTGGGTCTGCTACCTGTCGAGCACCCATGTCACTGCCAGAGGGGCAGGGGAAGGCTGTTACCTGATTGACCTGGGTCACCAATCCATCTGGGGCTGTTTGCTGCAACACTACTGGAACAGCCACTCCTGGACACCGGTCTTGTACTTCTCCTGTACCTGAGAAGTTCTGCCGGGACAAAGCGTCTGCGTTACGATTGCTCCTACCCGATCTATACTTTATTTCAAAGTCAAATACGGACAATTGAGCAGCCCAACGATGCTCCATTGCACCTAACTTGGCAGAATTCAGGTAGCTAAGGGGGTTATTATCAGTGAAAACAATACATTTTTGGCCTAACAAATACTCCCTGAACTTTTCAGTCATGGACCACTTGAGTGCCAAAAACTCCAATTTCATTGAGCTATAATTAGATGGATTACGCTCAGTGGGCCTAAGACTGCGGCTGCCATACGCTATTGGACGCACCTTGCCCTGTTGTTCCTGTGAGAGGACTGCCCCCAAGCCTCCCTGACTGGCATCAATCTCTAAAATAAAAGGCAGAGAAAAATCAGCGTAAGCCAACACTGGAGCACTAGTTAACTTCATTTTTAACCCCTCAAAGCTACTCTGACATTCTGCAGACCAAGAAGCCGCAAAGTCATGGGCGTTGCCCTTTCGATGTTTTGGGTTTGCCAGTAGAGCCACCAGCCTATGGAGAGGGGCAGCCAACTTGGAAAACCCCTCCACAAAACGGCGGTAGTAGCTAGCAAATCCCAAAAACGAGCGCAATTCTGTAACACTGGCCGGGCAAGGCCAGTTGGCCACGGCCTCCACTTTACGTGGATCGGTGGAAACACCCTCAGATGAAATAACGTGACCCAAATAATGCACTTCCCTTTGAAAGAAAGCACACTTGGATAATTTGGCCTTTAACCCTTCCCTCTGCAGACGGCTTAGGACAACCTCCATCCGCACCAGATGTTCATCTATAGAAGAGGAAAAGACAACAATATCATCCAAATACAGGAGGAGGGATTGGCACTGTTGATCCCCAAACAACCGTTCCATCAATCGTTGGAAGGTGCTTGGGGCATTACACAGCCCAAACGCCATCCTATTCCACTCAAAAAGACCAAAAGGGGTACAGAAGGCAGTCTTAGGCTTATCCTTCTCAGTTACAGGCACCTGATTATACCCACTGGCTAGGTCCATGGTGGAAAACCAACAGGCCCCAGCCAGCGAGTCCAAAGTTTCCTCAATACGTGGTAGAGGGAATGCATCCTTTCTGGTCTTCGCATTCAAACGACGGTAGTCTACGCACATGCGCAGACCACCGTCCTTTTTCTTAACCAGAACAATGGGCGAGGCATAAGGACTGCAACTTTCTCTAATGACCTGGGTCTCTAACAGTTGGTTAATATGTGCCTTTACCACCTCATACTCAGACGGAGGGATGCGCCTGAACCGCTGCCGGACAGGGATATCGTCTAACAAGGGTATATCGTGAGATATCAGGTTTGTACAACCCAAATCACCATCGTGACTGGAAAACACTGGCAAATACTTAAACAGCAATGCCCTAACCTTACCTTGTTCTACTTCAGGCAGTATTGACAGGTCTAAGGTAGCTATTTGCTCCTGCACAGAGGGAGAAGGCTGTGCACTTACCTCAGCTGCAACCATGTTTACCTCTACGACCTCTGGGGGTAATGTAACCACATTAACCTTACTTACAACGCCCACAATAGTTCTGGCATACAACAGCACATCTATAGTGCCCACGTTAACTATAGGCACATAAACAGTACCACCATCCATCTTTAGGAGCGCAGGAGAGGCCAGCAAACCTGCAGGGAGACCTGAAATTGGAGGTTCAAACAGTACGGCATTACCCGAATACTGCACCGAACAAGTAGTGGCAACAAATTTTACAGTGCCACCTGGGATGCGGCACGCCCGACGTCCACGCACCCTGACTTGTCCCTCTGCATTTGTAACTGGCTGAACTTCAGCTTGGTGACAATTTTGTAAGGCCTGAATGATAAAACTGGGGGCCTGTGATACTGCCGGTAAATCAAAAAGGCCTGTACCATGCTGGCCGAATAACTCCTGGTAGCAGCGGCTTAAAACATTCATACCCACTACACCAGGTGTTTGTGCACACATGCCACCAGGAGGATCCTTAACAACCAGCACTCCACAGTCTGAAACTACTCGCCCACAAAGCTCTATGTCTAATTCCAAATAACCAATATAAGGAATTGAAAGACCATTTGCAGCTCGAAGCTGTAACCAATGACATGATCTAAGCTGTTCTTGACCCCAAAGCCCAAAATTAGTCATGAAACAACTTTCAGTAATGGTGGACACCATGGAGCCAGTGTCCACCAAACAAGGGACCTGAACCCCACCCATAGATACAACGAGCTTTGGACAAGTAGACATTAAACACGGCATAAAATCATTAGAGCCTACCCTTTTCCCAACCAAGTTATGGCCCTGTAACTTGGTGGGAACTAGTTTTCCGACGGCTGGCTGGAGGACGACTGTTCACGTCTTGTTACAGCAGAATCAATATAGGCTGATGGTGCACGGACTGGTATCCGCTCACCATCACAATTTCTAGCGACATGGCCTGGCTGACGACATCTCCTGCAAATAACAGGATTGACTTTATGTGGCGGCAATTTAGACGAACAATTCTGAAGCAGAGTCATACTTTGAGCCAATTGATTCAATTGCTGTTGCTGCTTCAGCAACATGTCCCGCAATTCAGTCATTTCAGACTTTGCCCCACTACTAACGCTCCGATTCCCCTGCACCCCATACTGAATACCGTACGCTGATGGAACAGACTGACTTCGGCCCCGCGCTCCCCCAGGCATGCCCTCTCTTTCCCACCGAAGTGCTTCACCACGTGCGTCAACCAATGTGGCAGTAGGTTGACGGCGCACAAACTGCTTAAGTTCACGACGAAGGGTGCAATCATTAACATTTTCCACAAACTGATCTCTCAGTAAAGTTTCTGCATTAGGCATGCCATGAGGTGACTGACCTTTAACCTTTTCCAGAAGGCTCATAAGGGCCAAGGAAAACTCCACCAGAGTCTCCCCCTCCTGCTGTCTTCTGGAAAAGAATGACTCCTGAAGAGCTACATAGGACTTAGTACAGCCATATAAATCGCGTAATACCTGAATCACTCGCTTTGGATCCTCCCTTTCACTCTGTGGCCTATAACGAATTTCCTCTCTTGCCTCTCCCTCCAGGTGATCAAACAAGAAAAATGCCTGATCAGCTGAAGACAAATGGCGAAGACGCATGCAAGCCTCTGCTTCTTCCACCCACTCATTGATGTCAACTCCTGACCGCCCACTGAATTTTGGACATCTACGGTCTCGAGGAACGAAAACAAATCGTTCGGTTGATGAGGGACCAGCATCAATGAGTGGAGGATCTGAAACAGGAATAGAAATGTTAGATGGTCCCGGCACTGCAGCTGGCACCTGCTCTTGCCGTAGTCGCTCATTATCAGCTTTTAATTGAGTTACCAACTCCCTTAACTCACGTAATTCGTCTTCCATCGCTACAACCACGAACTAAAACGTACACGTGAAAAAATTAACTTGTATTGACCCACCAGGGGGGACTGCCGCAATCCAGTTCCTACAGAAATGAAAAAAAATACAACCCACGTCTCTGCACACAATAAGAGGGGAATCCTGCCGACTACGCCAGAATGTGACGAGGGTATGGATACGAGTTAGAACTCTTTGAATCAAAATAACCGACTACGCCACCCTGGGAGTGACCCAGGGAAATAACTCTATTAGAAAAAGACACACAGGTTCGTTTCCCCTCAAAAAGGCACAGAGGCGTGAGTAATTACAAAAAGTACAAAAATATTTATTTTAATGAAAATGTAAGGTTGTACTCATTTGTTAAAAAGCACATCAAAAACTCCCCCTTCATAAAAGGAAAATAAATAAACAAAAATCAAAAACACACAGGATTGAGGTTCCCACTGACTGGATACAAGCAGACTGACTTTACCCCAGCACACGCACACCACAGTGCACTCGAATTACACTATCAAGCACTCAGTGTCTCACAGCACACGGGAAAGAAGCACCACCACCAGTTGGAAGGACCAGTCATCCACCGAGGAGAAACCTCAATTCCTGAAATAAATCAAAATTAAAGTAAATAAACAGAAAATAACTAACATCAATAAAGGAGTCAATCAGGTTAACAAACCTACTCTATGATCTGGTTGAGACAGCTACAGCTGTGATTACAACATCTCATATACACACACACACTCTGAATCAAAACAATTGACTCTCAAAATAATAATAATAATAATAATAATAATAATAATAATAATAAGAAATCTAAATAACAAAAACCAAATAAATGCTCTGCATAACTAAACGAAAAACAATTTCACTAAACAAAAAGCAGAGCACCAAAAATGTTAACGCAAATCAATACATCCTAAACAAACAAATAAATGAAGGGGAGCACAAAGCAGCACACGGGTCAAAATGGGCAGTCCCCTTTAAACAGCTGTGTTGGTGGCGTCTGTACGATAGCCAATGACACCGGCGTTAGTATTAGCAGCGTGGAATAACAGCAGTAGCACACGCCCAGACGACCTCCAATAACCACGGCAATAGCGAGGAACAAGGGCTAATAAAGTGATTTAGACATTGAGAGAAAAGGGATCAAGAGAGAACAAGGGAGAATCCTAAAGAGAGGCACAAACAAAACTCATTAATATGGTCCTTTAAAATGATAACACTAATCATAAGTGCCTCACTTACCAATGGGTGCACAAAGCGGATGCTTTGAGCACTTGTTGGTCAGGTATACAAATACAGCGAGGTGCAGGACTTAGTATCTCTACTGCATGAAAAACGCAGGTTAAATACTGCCAAATCCCATTACTCAGCCAATTAAAAACTATCACATACCTGCAACAATGAACAGTCGTCCAGCCACTCCAGCCCAGAAAAATGCCACAGCCACAATGCACTATAACAATGCCAAAAGTAACTTAACGTTGGCCCATTCAAGCAAATGAAAAATTATCAGAACGAACACAATGCCTCTACCTGTAGCTGCGAAGACGGACACCCAAACAAAGTGCGTCAGAGTCGGACGTGACGCATCCCAAGGGACAACCAATCAGGCTTTAAAAAGGCGGTGCTACATGCCGATTGAGTGATGTCAATGTCAATCAGCTGCGCAGCACGAATGAAGTCAATGTCAATCAGCTGCGCAGCACCATCACATTTGGACTGACTCCAATATCAATATCAGCTGCACTACATCACACATGCATTACTCATTTATGCCTAGAATATGTGCTTTATTTGCATTATTAATTGTCATTCTTTTGGGGTGTGAAAATAAGCTCCTTGACAAATAATTGATTTTTAATGAACGAGCATCTAAATCAATGCAGTTATTTCAATCAGTTTCACTGTACCTCGTTCCCCTGAAAAGCTTATGCAGAAATGTTCCCTACAGGTCCTCTCTGCTCAACAGAAGGAGATTTCTGAGCATGGTCTGTAATAAAAACTGCCCTGAATCCACTTAGCGAGGTTAATATCCACACACCGCAGCATAACCTCCGTGTTTGAATTAGGACAGTCTCTCCCTCGGTTGCAAACACAGCTCATATGGAGCTCTTCTATAGAAAGAACCAGGAAATGATGAGATTGGATTTGGCAAGAGCTCAAACGGAGTCCTGTCTAAATCCTCAAGGCCCTGCTGTAGTCTCCTCTGGGTAAGCTGGAGTTGGCAGTCTACCAGTCGCCAAAGCAGGGTCCTTCATACAAGTACAGCTCCAGTGACAGATGGTGGTGGTGTTGCTTGTTTTTATTTCAATGCCTGAGATGACTTTACTAACAATAAAGAGAAAAATGAAAACAATTATTTACAATTGATTGGAATAAAATCAAGGGAAGGAAGAGCTAAAAACTGTGAAGGTGCATTTTATTATCATACAACTTTTTCAGGCACCTCTTGTACTCACAGTGCCCTTTCCTAAGATTATTATCCTTACAGTATTATCTCAGGCTTGACAGTGAAGAGCTGTGTAAGTTTAGCTTACCTGTCAAGAAGAAACTCTGCCAGGTTAGTGTTTCAATTAAAGAGCTCATGAACTGAGAAATCTAAATTCCCTGTTTTTTGGTCATTGTACTGCTAAAAAACAAGATTTAGAACTCAAAACCTTCTTATTAGGGTTCTTTCACACCTGGTTCAATTACCTGGACCGTACCCAAGTTCAGTTGTCCCACCTTGCTACCCTCTCGGTTGGTGTTCACACGGTCTCTTTCGCTTCTGAACCCCAATACGCTTGCATCATCAAGCTGCTGTTGTGTGTATGGCTGTTGCTAGGTGACGGACATTAAAGCAAAGCGCCAAAATGGAAAGATGTACGCACATCACAGTCATTCTGCTTTTACCGAATCTTTTGGTTTTGGACATACAGAAAGTCACTCGTGTCCATCTGCCGTAAAAATATTATAAACGTTCAGAACATAACGCGATGTCTGCAGAAGCTGGTTTTGGAGGAGACAAGCAGACATTATCTCTGTGATTGCCCTGGCTCAGTCCCGCTTGTCACCAAGGTACACAGTACGTGATACACAGACACTAGTGTGTGTGAAAGCACCCTTAGTCTAAGGCAAAGTCCCTTTAAGGCAAGTCATTTCATTCAGCGGCCATCTTTCAAACACCTCTCGGGCAGTATCCTAAGTTTACCAAGCTTACGATTACATTATGTTTTTGGAACCACAAATAAAATTATACAACAACCGTAACATACGTTTAGTTTATACACATTCGAATCAAACAAAATCTGAATATTTTCAGGTTGCCCGAGCTAATGCGCATGGAAAGGAATGAAATAACGACACCTACCTCATTTATGGCCGTTCTACACATGATCATTTTCTGGATAATGCTTCACCTGATCGTAAATAAGTAATTCACAGCTTGGTCTTGATTGCGAGTCTCCTCCAGAAATGACAGCGACTCTTTGTTTACAAGTTTGTAGGCATAGTTGAGTAGAGTTGTCATGTGATGTGCACTAGACAGGATGGATTGTACCTTGCATTCATTTCATACAGATTACAAAACCAGAAAATATCTTTATCCAAGTGGATTTGGGTCATTTAAAAGTACTGATTTCGAGCTTTATGTGGGTATATTTCTTATGTCTGTGAAGCAAATATTCGCTGAGATTCCAGTGTGTTTGTTGACCATCAAACTGTCATGAAAGCACATGTCTGATCTGAGCTTCCCCCCGAAGAAACGTCAGTCTATAGCGATCGATGATTGGCTCCTGTACCAGTAGGCGGGGCTTCATTTGCCATATTGACCGATACACTTTTCCCCATTCAAAACTATACGAAGGACATGTGTATTTTATAGTCTTTGTCTAAGGTCAGCTTATATTGAAGTTGGTCTGCCAAAATGACATTATTTTTTATTACAGTATTGTCTAAAACTCACATCGACATGTGGCAGGAGAAGTAATTAGTTTCTTTGCGCCACAGATTCCCGGGTCTTTTTTTCTGCCCGAGCACTACACGTAATTTCTATAAAAACGAGAAATCATTTGCTACCTGGAATGCGTCACTTGATGGGCTGCTGCACTGTGAACTCACTTCTGTCACTTCCTGGACCTGCCGAGGGCACTTGAAATACTAATCGGGTTGGATATTGCTTTACCTAAAGCATTGTTTGGCTATGATGCCAAAGCTACATATGTGAGTGTAGAGACTGGAAAAGCTGCGAAAAACCAGATGCAGGTGCGTGGCTGAGTTTGTTTTGCTGTGCTGGCTTTTTGACTGAAAACTACTGCCTTTTGATTAAAACATTGATCCCCTTTGGCGAGTGGCTGGGTGGCATTCAGTAGATTGAGCTCTGGCCCTTGGGCACAACTCATGATTTTACAAGCTACTGTGTCAATGTTGCAATATCGGTTTTAATCATGTTTTTATTCAAGACTTGTCAATAAAGAAACTATTTTTGTACTGTGCAAATGTCTCTGGCTCTATTTGGTGGAGCGAACTTGTAGGCCTTTTATAGGTGGTGCGTGTGTTTTTAATTCTTCAGGCCAAATTCTCAAAGTGGCGTAGTCGGGTAAACTGGTGTAATTTTCATTACATTGAAAGTTTTGAGCTTCCGTCTATCCACCTGCCATCCGTCACACACAGGAAAAGATGAGCACCTGCTGCATGTCAAGCTTTGCCCATCAATTCACACTACTATTAGGTAAATAAGAACAGAGAAAAATAACATAGTTAACTGTTGTTTTCAAGTGCTAAAATGCAGATTTGGTGAGAATAAGACACATAAAAAATATTAGCATTACCATTACCTGCCAGCAGTTGCCTACTTTTTAGAAAGAAACCATTGCATCAGTCAGACAGCTGTGATGCATTGCAATGCTATCGCACAGTAGGTTTTTGGCTAGAGGTCAGAAATGTGAAATTAAAAGTAAAAAGAAAGAAAAATAGGCATGCGTGACTGAACACCATCACATGTTTTGCAGTTAGATAATTTCTCTGTGGCATCCAAAAGTGCTTTGGCCTTTCTCCTCTCTTTCATCTGTCTCTCTTCTCTTCTCCGCAGCTTTTGATCATTGCAGGCCTCTTCCTGACGGTTCCTTGGCCCCATTGATTTTAGCTGTGTCTGGCACTGAGGATAGCAGGGAGCAGAAGAGCTCATCTGCACCCGGTCCACTCTTTAATTAGAGATTCTCTCAGCCCGTGTTCCTGGCCTGATGCAACAGGATTTGAATAGAAGGTTTTGCTAAGGAAGCGGAAAACCTAATTGCTGTCGTGCTCTCGCTGTCGGAACTGCCGGAACGAGAAGTGGGGAAAGAGAAGCCCAATTCATCTCTTTTATGTATGACAGCCATAAGTCATAAGAAAAATGAGGAGAGCAGATGCTAAGAGGTTTGCAATGCGTGCTGGGCTTGAGGTCTCCAACCTGAAGGAAACTCAGAGTTTAAAAAACAATAGAAGTGACCTGAAATGTTAAATGTGGACAAAATTACTTTTATTCACCATCTATTGCTGGGTTTTCGAATGCTCATATTACATAAAGCATCGCTTTGTACCACAGTACTCAATTTAAACAGACATTGTTCCATGTTCTGAGCAGCTGAAGAGAGTAAATGAAATACAGACAAGACACCACTTGACTAAGGCAGAAGTGGCTTCTCTAATTTACTCTATGGTTAGTCCCCTGTGCATGTCGTCTCTTCAACTCTGACTGTTGAGCCTATCCAGTAATTACAGTTTTAATTGAAACAATTACCTTGAGTCAGTAAAGGAGACCTCTAAACCTTGAGGGCCCTCTCTTCACCAATCAAAATTACAGCTAGCAAGACAAAACAAAGACTTGTATTTTACAACTCAGTAGTATCAGTGGTATTAGTGGCTTTCTGGACATTGGATTTAAGCCTAAAAGCTCAAGTGAGTTTGATCATGCTGCCAGGACAACAAATCATTCAGTATTCAGACAACCAGTAAATAAACAATTCATGTAGAGACATTCAGAGAGGACTCAGAATTTCAGAAATGAATAGCATGCATGAATAATTGGTAATTGCTTTGGTTGTATCATGAATGAAATTTTTGTATATTTGCATAGACACTCAAAACAGACAGTATTAAGTTTTTGACAGCATCTGAACGCAAGCTTTTTCCATCAAGTTAATGGACTCTTCAAGATAGGGTGATTTTTATCTATGTATAGGAGATACAGTATACGCTCATATTAGGTATACCTTGCTTGTACCAGGAACAATTTTGGTGAGCTTGTTCAAGGTTTGGTGTGTGGGTGTTTTTAGAGATGCTCTTCTGCAGATCTAGGTAGTAACGTTGAATTTTTGAGTTACTGTTGGCTTTATATTAGCTTGCACCATTCTGGCATTTGGCATCAACAAGGCCTAACCATTCTCTGCAAACCTGAGATAATTGCGCAGCAGATCAGCTGTTTGAATTTGTATTTTTTTGCAAGAACCTGTTTGAATTTAAATGAACTATTTTTCTATTCATAAAGATGTAAGGTGACCAAACTCTTATTTTAATGGATAAGACTGTTGATTAAGTGCATCAGAAATATTGGCTATATATTGGCTGTATATAATATTTACCCAACACTGTTTGACACACACACACAAAAAAAAAAAACATGCAACGTTTAAAGTCAATTGATGCTTGGTTAAAGTTTAATTGATACTTAGTTTAAGCTTCAGAAGACAATGTTTACATGCCTAAATGCATTGAGGTGATTGGATGATTAGATCTGAGTTCACATTTAGTTGTAGAGTACTTGTATTCTCTGATAAGTTTGTGAAATGTAGAAGAAATGTAGAAAAATGCTGCTCTTACAGAAGTATCAAACCAAGCAGCTTTCTGTTGGTTTCGAACCTATGCAGTGCTTCCCACATTTGATTTATACTTGCGGTGGTAGCCAGATTGAAAGACACTTTTTACCCAGAGCGCACAAATGGTCAACTACATGCGTCAAACCCAAAAAATAAAATGTGATTTTATTACTGTATAATTATGTTATTTTTATTATTATTTTATTCTCTCTCAAGTTCAGGTTGCTTTAATGGCATGACATTTTGTACAGTATTGCCAAAGCATTTTTGGATATGTAGAGAATAGTCTATGTAAAAAATTAACATTATCAAATCAATTAAATTTACAGCAAATGAGAAATAAAAAAATGAATAAGTATAAGTGCAGATTATTTAAATAAGGCAAATTAGTTGATTAACCATTTCTAATGGTTTACAAATATTTTGCAGCCAGTTTAGATGTCATTTCATCCCCTCTGAGTATATGGTAAAGTTTTTCTGAGTCGTTTATTAAAGAATGAATTATTTAATGTTTCTCTCGCTCTCAAGGCTGTGTGTGCTCAATTAGCTGCGAAGCCAAGCGAAAGTAGGTTTAAATAAAAAGGCAATGTAAAAACACATACAATTAATGACAACTTTCGAAAGCGAAAGCCAAATACTGGACATTAGGAGATTTGGAAACCCCAGCTAGATGCATGTTTTAAGTGTCAAAAAGGCACATATCTGTGGGTCTGCAGAGCATGTGACTGTCTGTGGGAGTGTTGACAGACCTCGCGCACAATTAACCAGCAGTACCCTACAAAACGAGTAAACGAAGGACAATTTTCCACTGGTTAATTGATCGCAGTTATTTGGTTATCTTGGGTGGATATTTAAAAAGTGTAAAAGCATGATAATAATAGCTAAAAAACAAAAAAAAATGTTGCCAAATATACTTGTGCAGCCTGTTACATACCTGGGCGGTCCGCCCAAGTAAAGTGTATGTATGGGAAGCACTGCCATGCATAATTCAACTTTTTAAATTGTCCAACAGAACTTCAGACTGCACAATCACTTGACTGGATTTTGTCCAAGATATTTCACTAAACAAACAATCGGTCTGTTAAGTTATAAAAGTAAAATGTCTTTTTTTCGCGATGGGTGTGTTTGTACACTATAATTGGCAGTCACAGCATCATGGTGATTCTCATCATTTGTTTAAGGTTGTGTCCTGTTTAACGTTGTTGCATTGACAGCATTAAGTCATGCAATTGGAAATAGCCCTCTTTTGGTGAAAGGCAATGATTTCTGGTTGCTTTGTTACCGCAAATCATTGTCAGTGTGAGCTGCCTATTATATTGAAGAGATAGCTTTTATTGCTTTTTGCTCTGTTGCCTTGCATTGAGTTTGTAGACAGTGTAGGAGAGAAAGAGTGAGGATGAGGATGGTACAGAGTGAACCATTTCTTTATTCCTATAAGATTCAAGCTGTGAGCAATAACCTGAAGTGAAGGATTACTGAATGGATTCCATTCACCCTTTCTAGTGAAAGCAAAAATAGAATAATACAAGCTGGAGCAACTTCCAGTGTTAATTAGAAGAAAACAGTTAAACAATAAGAAGAATTACTCATTGTTCTGTTAGGAACAGCTCACTTTTTGGGGCTTTTCCACTGTGGTCTGTACATAGTACCTGGTACTTTTTTAGTACTACCTCAGGTGTGGTTTAAGCTTGGCATTATCAAAACGAAACAGATACACAATGATGATCACTGGTTTGTCCAAGTGAATCGTCACTACAAGCATCACTGGATTTGCATTCAAGTGTGTTCCTGTATGTACTTGGGTGATGAGCTGAATGCATGCATTGTGACAATTTCCCACCTGTCCCTGTTCTCGAGTTATGCTGGCCAGGTGTCTCTGCCCTATTGGCTGAGGCAAAGCAGAAACTGAATTTGTGGAGAATATAGGTTGACTTGGAGCAGGACGTTCTCTCTTCAGAATTGTCTGATCCAGCAGAGAGTGTTTTCTTGGGATCCAGCCAAGAAGTACTGTTTGTGACTGTAAAATGTGAATATGTTAAATTGAGTGAGCCTTCTTAGTCTGACAGTCTTGAAAAAGAGGAGCTGTTGGAGGTTATGACCAATGCCATGGACAGACTAAGGCAGGGTGATTTGAGTTAAGATTGCAAACGCAATTGAGCAAAGTTGCAGTTTGTCATGCACACCTTTCATCTTGTTTGGTCAGTAGTAAATCGGCTCCAAAGGCTAGAGGGCGCTCTCACTGAAACCCACAGACCCCTCCAATTACTCACGAAGAAACTTAGGAAACTTAGGAAATTCATAGCAGTTACTGAATAAACTGAATATTTAACTGCTTTCAGTGACGCAGCATATAAAGACACAACTACCAAATAATCTCACAGAAGGATTTATTTTAAACACTCGACTGAAGTTATGAGGTGAGTTTGGAGCAAATCCATGTTATTATATTTAGTCATTTTATGTGCAGCATTTACCACACCAAACCATAGTTCACTGAGAGCATGTGGGATCATTATTGTAGAATGATTGTCAATTTCATTGACTGATAAATCAAATTAAATTGAGTTTCTATGTAGTAAATTTAGCTCTGTCTGAGCGCACATGCTGAAGGTTTACTAGAATCAGCTTTACTAACACAATGTGCATGAAATTTAGATTAATTGGCCAGCCCTAGGACTATCTAGATCTGCTTTGGCAATGCGAGTGATAGGAATCAGCTCATGGTACCGTCAAATTAAGGAGTTATTATTGAGTCTGCCACTAGTCAAGCAATGGTAAATGAACCTAGCTGATATTTTAGAGAAAAAACAATGTCTCTGATGCATTGGTTTCACCTTTTCAGCTTTCTAGCATATCTGTCGAGGCAGGGGTTAAAGGTCGAGGAAGGCTAAGATGTACTAAGCAGTCTTTAAGCGGTATCTGCCACCCCACCCCAAATAACAGTCGAAAGCTTCTGGGAAGCCTGGCCCACAACAGTATAAAGACTGGAAGCACAACCAAATGAGATTAACCCTGCGAAGAACAGCGGAGGCAAAAAAAATAAATATATATATATATGAGTTGCCCCTTGATGGGACTGTGTTTTTTTTTTTTTTTTTTATTTAAAAAAAAAAAATTTAAGATTTATTTTTGAATTTTTGTCATTATTGTAATAGGACAGTAGATATATTGACAGGAAGTGAAGTTAGAGAGAAGGTTATAGGATAGGGACAGGTTCACAAGGTACTGAACTCGGTACGCTTGCTCCGCAGCTTTACCCCCTATCAGTACTCTGATCACTAGTCATGGGCAATGACATTAAACTGTTGTTGACTTAGAGAATTGCACCATTTGACACATGTTCTTCTGATAACAGTGACAGTTTCAACAGTTCACACTTAGCTGAAGATTGATTATAAAGCGTGTTTGGCATGCTGTCCCCTGAGCTTATAAGATCCTCGAGCCCCGGGCTTCCTCCGGTTTGTAAGGTGAGAGGGGAGTTTGAGCACAGGTAGGCCTTAAGAACTCCCTCACTTATTTATGGCTAATGGCAATTAGGAATTGCTGATTACGAGCTCATCAGTAGTGCCAATTTGGCTTGGTCAATTCACCTATGTCACATGTCTTTGGACTGGGGGAGGAAACCAGTAAACATGGGGGAAACCCATGCGAGCATGGGGAGAACAGGTAAACTCCACACAGAAATGTCTACTGGCCAAGTAAAAATTTGAACCAATGACATTTTTGCTGTGAGGCAACAGTGTTAACCACAGGGCTGCCGTGCCACGCTGTCAAAGAAAGGAGGTAGGAGTAGGGGTGGAAGGGGGGATTCTTCAAGACGAAGATAACTAAGGTAAGAAACTGATTGTTTATAGTGAGTTAGGAATCATCTGATTGGTGAATTCTGCATTGCTAATGCAGGACCAGCTGTGGTCAATCATAAGCATGTGATCCTCTCGAAATTAGTTTATAAATAAACTTCGAAAAGGGCATCCCATAACGTCAAAAGACAGTGTGTTGTTCCTCTTCTCAGGGAATCTTGGTTACAGTCTTATCCTGAGACATTAGTTCGGTAATTATGTGCACCGAATCTTACACAGTAGTCTCAAATTACACAGTAGTCTAAATAGCACTTGTTTGAGTGTTTTAGATGCTGCATTACAAATTACAACTTGTTATTAAAGTCAGTCTAATTTGCAGTGAAACGGAAAAAAAGGGCTGGTGAGTGGTAAATTGTTACATGAAGTTACAACAAAAATAATCAAACTCTGTGTGCCTAATTAGAACAAATCTTGAGAGCAAATGCTCTATTTTCAGAATAATAGGGTGCTGGGGCTGGTGCTTGTTGTTTCTTAAAGTGGAGGTGCTAGAGTATTTTTCCCCCCTCGAGATTGAGTGTATATAACACTTTTCCAGCGTTAGTTTTTGAAGCTATATGTTGTTCAAAATCCTGCCGTGCACGCTGCAGCTTGTGTCTTTCAAAAATGTGTCTTGAAGTAATTTGTAGCAGACAAATCATGGCTTCGCAACATATGTCTACATCGCCTACTGACACGACAGCCCAATGCGAACAGATTTTGTTTGAACATCATGCTAAGAGCAGGTCCAGCAGGCATTAATGCTGACGGTTGTACATTCTGTCCTTGCTGGTGATTCACTGGCTGTTTTCTAGCTGCTGGTATCTTGGGGAGGAAATCAGAGCTGACAACGCTTGATGTTGTGAACAGAGGAACTAAATAAAGTGCAGGGTGTCCATTCATTCTGTTCCTGCCACTGGCACTTCACCATGTCCTTTCACAGTAACACTTGCACAGACAGACTTATCACGTCTAATATGTCTCTCCTTAACCCTTTTGTATACAGATATTACTCCTGTAAAATTGCTTAAGGAATTTCAATTAGTTGCCCCTGAAATGTTTTTGTTGCTCTTGACGATAAAATATAATTATGTTAGGCTGATGATAATTATGTAACAGAACAATTTATTGTTACTCCCACTATTCAAATTGTATTTAGTAATAGGTAAGATCGACATTGAAACATTTCCTCTATTTATGACTCAAGATACATTTTTTTAGATACAAAACAAAAATCATTTTTTATGATCCTTTAATTCTTATACACTACCATTGCTATCTGTATGTAGCTGACAAATGTGACATCAACATTTCAAGCAAGACACCTCAAATAACTGAGTTTAAATTATAATGTAGCAACTTAAGAGTACTAAGTACTATACAGTAGGTGTTGAATATAGAAATGTAAATTAAGCGTGTTATGATCATCAAATTAAAGTGAGGTCTCTTAAGGTGGGCATACACATTGCAAATTCTGATGGTTAGCAGATCATATGTCCATGCATTTAACATATTTCAAATTTCCATTTCATTGATTTTTTTTCGACTTAGTCCCTTTATTAATCAGGGGTTGCCACAGCGGAATGAACCGCCAACTTATCCAGCATATGTTTACACAGAGGATGCCCTTCCAGCTGCAACCCAACACTGGGAAACACCCATACACACTCTTTCACACACATTCACTATGGCCAATTTAGCTTATTCAATTCACCTATAGCGCATGTCTTTGGACTGTGGGGGAAATCGGAGCACCCAGAGGAAATCTACATGAACACGGGGAGAACATACAAACCTCACTAAGGAATGCCAGCTGACCCAGCTGGGGCTCGAACCAGCGACCTTCTTGCTGTGAGTCGATCGTGCTACCCACTGCCCACAATTAACTTTACGTGACAAATCTTTCAGATGCTGAAAGAATCACAACTGGAGTAATTGCTGAAAATTCAGCTTTACAGACAAATAATTGCAGTTCAAAATCTTTTTGAATTTAACAATAACTCTAAAATATATTACATGTTTGGTGTTGGGAAGATTGTATATACCAACATAAAACAATTGTATATTTAAAACAGACAAAAAAAACCCTCAACATGATTACACTTTATTTGAAGGTGTCAGTGTTAAGCAGGTCGCACACCGCTCGGCGCTGCGACACGGCGCGCACATGACAGTTAAAAGTATCACACACCAGACGCAGACATTCGCATGATATTTAACATGAAACTAATCAGATGGCTCTCTGTGGCGCGGCAGAGAAATGAACAGTGTCCTGAGTCATGGCTGGGCACCGCGGACAGCAGCGGACAGCCGCCGACTTGCGGCGCCAGTGTGCGTACCCTGATAGAAACCTATGTTTAGAATTCTGAAATGTATGGCGCTGTGTAGCGCTACGCAGCGCGCCGCCTAGTGGGGCTTCCGGTGTGCGACCTGCTTTAGTGTTACAAATATTAATAACATGTACAGTGCTCAGCATAATTGAGTACACCCCATTTTGAAAATGAATATTTTTATCCATTTCTCAGTGAATTAATGGTATTTTGTTGTATTTAAACAAAACAGATTTAACAGATATATTTATTAAACTAATATTTGAAATTGAAAGATAATACAATTAAATCCAAGTAAAATATAGCAAAAAATAAATAACCTACAAAATTATCAACAACATTTTTTTTTTTTTTTTTAGCTTTTCTTGATTTTTTTCCTCTTTTTTTAAAAATTTGTATTTAATATTTTTTATAATCTAGTTTTTGGAACGTTATCGTAAGTTATTTTGTTAGCATTACTCAATTAGCTGGATTTGGTTACGGATGATTTCACACGATCCGGGATCGTTTTGTTCTTCAAAACTCATCCGAGAGTTGTTGTCATAGCAACAGTTCTGGTAGCTTAAACCTGCTAGGGAGCAGGTTTATTTTAGGTAAACAGGATTAGATCGGGTCTGTTCAAGCAAAGGTAATACTGAAAGTATGTACCAAATGCTGATATTTTCTTACAGTAGTAATCTAGAGATTATATACTGTACACTTGGGAAAAAAATAAAATAGTTTTATATATATATTTATAATTTATATACATTTATAATTGATATACATTTATAATTTATATAATATAATATCATATTTAATATTAAATAATTTTTATAATATTTATGCTTATATACATATAAGTTTAAAAATATTTATAAATAAAGCTTGATAAATAAAAGTGCAAAAAAGGGGTGGTTCTCCCCAAGGAGATCAATATTTACAATATTTATATTTTTTAATATGGACTTTTTAGATACAAATGCACACTATTTAAAGGTAGCCATCTAGCTTTAGTACAATTTCTGTAAGATAATAGACATGCACAATATTCAACTGTTCTTTGTTTGGTTGTTTGTCATACAGAAATAATAATTTATGCAGTTATGCATGTTTCGACAGCTAATATGCCGGTGATTTGCAGACGCCTTTACCAATATCAAAATGCTTTTTTTAAGCAAAATTTATTTAAATTCCTGATGCCGATTAAGAAACTAAAATAGGCCTAGGCTATAGTAAAGAAAATCCGATCTAAAATGTAAAACTAAATAAATTGCTAAATACTTTTGACACGTGAAAGTGTAAAGGATGCAGCCCACAACAAAGGTGGAAAGTTATTGCGTATCATATTTACCAAACTGTTTACTACAAATTTTATGTCATTTAGCTCATATGGATAATTGAATATTAATCAGAGGATGTCATTACGCTGCACATGACGTGCCGTCAGCCAAGTGTTGCATTGCTGATCATGATTTTGGGAATCAATAGATTTGTCCTTCACAACACACGCAGCCATCTCAGATCAGTTCATCCAGACATTCTAATCTGATTTGTGAACTTGTTTGGAGAACCAAATTAGCCCGAGATCAGTTATCAAGATTATAAGATCCAGGATCTGACAAATCATCTTAGATCATTCAAGCGAGGTACGAAGAACAGACCCCAGATTTGGCCTCAGTACTGACTAATCTAATGTGCACAAATATAATGTTGTATAGCTTCCTATTAAAAATATGAATTTAAGTGAGGGGTGTACTTAAATACATGCTGAGCACTGTACTTACTATATAGTTAGTGTTAGAATGTGAAAGCCATTTTAGTTTTTGGCAAATGTATTTCTTAAAGAGCCACGTGACTTCTTCTAAAATGTTGGTAGCATAATCTAACGGGTAGGATAAAATGTCAGGACACCAGAACATGGCGTTACTCAGCGGTTACAGTGGAAAAAAAACATGAAACATCACTATTCAGTTTACTTACACCACTGACATGCAGTTTACTTCACTATTATGTGCAAAGCGAAAATTACTCACTCTGTCTAATCTTCAAGATGAGCCCTGGCTGACTTGAGATCGCTTTGTCACCTGATTTATTTACGCAGTTTCATCTTCTCTTGATCAGGCTCATAATCAGATTTATTGTACTCGAGTTTAAAAGATATATATGCTTGACTGCCTCTGGCATTTTGAAAACATGGTAATTATTTAGGTAGGCAACTATGCCACTATTTATTTTCGCTGCTCACTGCCCGCGAAACAATAATCACCAAACAATGAGAGTGATTATCAATATAAGAAAGCTGATTGGTCAAAAGTGACTACCTTTATGTGTGTGCGCACACACACTTAACACAGCTTTGCTCGCTGTTTTTCACTCGGACTCAGTCACATTCTCTCTCTCTCTCTCTCTCTCTCTCTCTCTCTCTCTCTCTCTCTCTCTCTCTCTCTCTCACACACACACACAAACAAAAATGCAGGTATTCAACATGCACCAGTTAATGCCGGATCAATTAAAATAAATACTGTAACGCAAAATACGAATATCTGACATTTCCTGGAGCAAGATCCAGCTCAAATTAAGCACTGCTGCGAACAGTTAATTTGCGTACTTAACATACACTACTTATTCGCCATCTGTGAAAGGTTTCCTTTGCCTCGCGATCTCCAATGAGGCAAGCAGAGCTCACAGCATTCAAACTCCAAGATGCCTATGTCCAAACTCCTGTCCTGCCCCTGCTGTTTTTATCCGGTTTGCACTTTATACTGGAGCTCACACGCCTTCTTTCAGCTGGTACTTTGCCGCAAAAGCTGCATGGTGGGTTTCAAAATGTCTCTTAAGATTTGATTTTATAACAAGAGGAAATGCGTTTTGTTAAAATCAGACAGAGCAGAGCACAAGAGCTTTAATAAAAGCAAATGTTTCTGCCCACTCATTTTGAAACTTTCGATGTTCCTCAGGATTATTTTCTTTTTGCCATCATCACCACTCATGAATGTTATTTGAATTTACGTGCACACGCGGTTACCATAGAAACGTATGTTTATTCACAGCGCCGCACACACGCATTGTTCGAAACGTCAAGTTTTTTATTATTTTTCCTCCAAAAAATTACAATAACGAGGGAATTGTAATTGTATTTTCAATAGGAAACTGATTTCTAGTTATCGTAAGGTTACCTTTTTTTAACTGAAAAATATTATTTAAGAGAGACAGCAGGAGAGCCACGTATTTTGGTCAAAGAGCCACTTGTGGCTTGCGAGCCATAGGTTCCTGACCGCTGGCTTAGAGTTAGTTGCATGCACATGCAAATTAGCATATTAACCTCTTACTGTATAAGCAGTGCTGATATTCACAACAACATGATTGCACGAGTACGAGTAGTGTTTATTAATAATGCATAAAAATCTTTCCATATAGGCTAATGTTGAGTGCTAATGCTGACCTGTCTGAGGCCAGTTTATGGCGCAGAATCATACACACACAGAGCTTTTACAGTGGATGATCAGTCTGCTGAATGAAACTTCTGGTATAAACCTTCTAAGCCATAAACAGTGTTCATATGGTTTCTTGCTTTATGCTTTTTAGGTAAAAAGTAAATTCTTTCACATAGTCATGGAGTTTAAGTGGTTTTCAACTAGGCCTTACAAATGATCTGGTTTTATTAAGATAATTTTTTAAATTACATTAACCAGTTTCTAGGGCCAGTGCTGTAGCGCAGTGGGTAGCGATGTTGCCTCACATCAAGAAGGTCGCTGATTCAAGCCTCAGCTGGGTCAGTTGGTATTTCTGTGTGGAGTTTGCATGTTCTCCTCGTGTTCGCATTCACGGGTTTCCTCCAGGTGCCAGGGGCACCCCCTGGGAAAACTCTGGCCACCCCTGTGGCCACCCCAATATGATTTTGCTGTTGACATTATTAATTTAAATGTACTTGTGTAAATTGCCAGTATTTCAATAAATAAATAAATAAAATGCAGCCACTAAATTATTGTTGGTGCCACTGACGTAGCTGATTCACTACCTCTCTCCCTCAGTGCTGGTTCAACGCTGGTGAAAGCAAACTGACGCATGCATGCAGAAAACCATTCCCGTGCACCTCAAGCACTCCTGTGTGAATCCCGGTTGTTTACATGCACGCCGATAAAATATGCGCTGAGTAACAGACTTATGTGTCTGTGTCGGCACGCAGCGAGTTTTGCAAGTCGACTAAACTAAAGTTTATATAATATCATGATGATGTAACTTTCACTAAGCATGGCTATAAAGCAGAAAGGAGGGATAAAGAGTCAGGAAGGTAAGACTTCATAACATAATTTCTCGGCCACGAGTCGGGTCTAAGACCACATATAATTCTGATCTTAGAGTATGACTCCAGTTGTTACATTGTTTTCCAGTAACATTTAGAATTGATTTCTGTTATTTATTTAGAATAATAATTGTATAATAATATTAATAATATTAATATTTATTAAATAAAAATCTAACAATTTAACGGGTGGTTTGCCCAGGGTGTCATTTAAACTAGAACCGCCACTGCCCTACCCGATCATCGTTGACAGCAGGCACACACCTTCAATAGACAGCAATGGTAACTCATTTTAGACATGACATGTACTGTATGCTGTACAATAAAAGTATTTGAAAAATAACTGAAAAGTTATTTATATATATAAATATATATATGAAGGGATTTTTAAACTAAATATTGATTTTTATTTGGTTTGCACATGTACTTGCTGAATTATTTCAAGGAAAAAATTGCAATATTTCATTAATTTATTTTCTTTTCGGCTTAGTCCCTTTATTAATCTGGGGTCGCCACAGCGGAATGAACTTATCCAGCACATGTTTTACACAGCAGATGCCCTTTCAGCTGCAACCCATCTCTGGGAAACATCCATACACACTCATTCACTAAGGACAATTTAGCCTACCCAATTCACCTGTACCACATGTCTTTGGACTGTGGGGGAAATCGGAGCACCCAGAAGAAGCCCACGCAAACACGGGGAGAACATGCAAACTCCACACAGAAACGCCAATTGACCTAGCTGAGGCTCAAACCAGCGACCTTCTTGCTGTGAGGCGACAGCACTACCTACTGCGCCACTGTGTTGCCCTGCAATATTTAAAGAGTAATTAATTAAATGAATTAAAACCATATTATTTCATTTACCAGATACAAAAATATAACATTACACTGAATTCATCATTTTTTGTGTGCCACCCCAAGATTTGTGTGCCACCCCTAAGAAAAATTTCTGGGGGCGCCACTGCCGGGTGCTCCGGCTTTCCCCACAAGTCCAAAGACGTGCGCTATAGGTGAATTGGGTAAGCTAAATTGGTCATAGTGTATGTGTGTGAATGAGTGTATATGGAAGTTTCCCAGTGATGGGTTGTAGCTGGAAGGACATCTGTTGCGTAAAATATGTGCTGGATAAGTTGGCGGTTTATTCCGCTCATTAATAAAGGGACTAAGCAGAAAAGAAAATGAATGAATGAATGATTTACTCAGTTTCTGCTATGATTATTGTTTATAAAGTGAGAGGAAAAGTTACATTAGAAGTAAGCCTTTTGTAGATCAATTCACAAGGTATAAACACAAACTGATTCTGTGGTGCAGCTGTCAGAGCATTGCTCGGGTGCACATTTGCTAAAATGTGTTGTTAGACAGCTATGGTCATACAGTATGTTCTGTCATAAAAGAGTTAGCAAACTTCAATGCAAAGATTACCTCACAACTTTTAATAGTTGTTTTTCCAATAGGAGTAGCTCTTAGCTGACCTCTGTTGCAAGCTGTAGGAGTAGCTATTAGCTATAGCAGATCTTGGTGACACGGACCAGGCTAAACTCCACTCCCATCCGGTTCTGCTTGCCTACTTAAGTGGGGACTAAAGTGGGACTTGCACCCTGCCCAAACAATAGCAATGTCATGAATTTGGGGGTGGAACGAATCTCTTTTCAATTTTTTATCTTCTCAACAGCAGATGAAAGAAGTGAAACCTGTCTTAGTTATTTGTATTCATTCTCAGTCGGTGCACTAATAGTTTAGTACATTTTTCCTTTGACTTGTGAATAATATCAGTGTTTTTGGAAGTGTTATATGATTTAGGCCAATGCATTTCACCTGGTTTACCAGTGCGCTGAAAGTAAGTGAATGAAGAGGGTGTGGATAGTTTTGTTCACCTCTGGAAATAAAATTTTTTTTACACCCCATGTGGACCTGTATGTAACCTTGTCTACTTATTGTGGTTTTGATATATCAGTTATAAACATGAACTTGTATTTATCATTTTTTGAGATGTCGACAGTCATATATGTGTCCCACGTTGCAAAAAACACTATTAGGACACATATATTTCACAAAAAAGAGAAAATTGGTTGCTTTTGCGTTATTGCAGGCAATTCGTTCTTCCAGTTTGAAAAGAAATTTTGAAGCTGCGTCACGGCTATGAGATCCTTGTGTAAATTCCAGCCTGGAGACTGGATGTCTGTACTGGCCGGTAGAATGTGACGTCATTGAGTTTTCAGCAATAATTCTTGAGAAAGACTTGGTTCGAAACAATCAGGGGGCTCTGTTGTGAATGAGATGCAACTTCATTAATATGCATGATATAGCTTTGAAGACTGTTTTTACCTGTTACATTGTTCGGATGGCAGAGAGACGGCACGTTGTGTTGCCAACCGTAATTAAAGCAAGTAATTAACATAATGTCAAAAAGGACTTCTTGATTTTGATTAGTCAGTTGTGACATTTCAAGGTATGTTATTGCCAGAAAACAACCGCTGAAACTAATAACAGGTATTACAAACCATAATGTAATTTACTGTTGTGTTGTGATGAATCTCACTGCCCCCCCCAAGAGGATATATGCCAAAAGTCAGTTTGTGTACACCCTGTGAACTCTTGTTCTCCACAAGCCGATTACTCCATGCGATGACAAAAGCAGTTCTCCAGAAAGGTGTCATTTCCTTGTGAGAAAATGAGAGGTGTGTTGTTTTGTTTATGCACCTTGACAACTTGAGTGCTTTCGATGTCGCACCGACCGGCTCGTTCAGCCAGGCTCTGTCTCTCCTGACCTTCAGCCAGGCAGAAAAGGGTGTGCTTTGGGTTCACGAGCAACGGCCAACAACCGAGACAGCTCTTGTATTGTACCTGCTCATAGAGCCGTGAAATCGCTTTGCCACTTCTTCTACCTTGTCTTCTGTTCTGTCTTTTCTTCATTTCTCCCTCCCCTCCTCCCTCAATTTCTCCTCCTTTCTCATATCTTGTTTTCTAAATTCCACCAAGCTGACATCCCAGAACTAAAAAGGGCTAGTTTGCAGAAAAGCCTGTTCTCTCTTTCTCTCGTTCTCTCTCCTGGTGTTCCTTTATCTCTTTCCTCTCTGTCTGTCTGTGTGGTTCTCCTTTATTCTCCAAATTCACTCTTTTCTTCTTCTTCTTCTTCTTGTTTTCCTTCGAGCTGTAGAAAGTAAGCCTCCAAACTTTGTGTTTTGTTCTGCTGTGTTATTTTTGCCTCAGTATCTCAGCTGGGAGAATCACCCCTGCCGCGTAATGAGAACGAGTTGAGGGGAACTGGGAGTGTAATTATTTTCATTTGGGTGTCAGTGAGGGGCAGTTACGCATTTGTCTCCCCCTCTCATCTGACAGTATCACTGGGTTCTTGCACTAGTTTCTTTGGCAGCAGTAAATAGGAAAAACCTCTTGTTATCTCCTGCAAATAGTTTTAAAAATAAGGGGAAAATAAATATATAGAAACCCCTTTGAGTTTCTTTTAACAGAAAGCACCAGAGATGCCATTGCTGGAGAGAGGAGTTGCTTTGAGTTCTTAAAAAGAATGATAGTAAATTACACATTTGCCCATCTCTCCATTGTTTCTTTTGTTGTGTCGTTCTGTGTTTTTGCTCTCTTGATCGATGTGCATCTTTTGTGGTGTTTATCGCTCTCGTTTTGTCTGTCTGTATATCTATAATCCTGCGTGTCATTCTAACTATCACTCCATTCATATCTATCATAACATATCATGAACCATCCATCCATTTGTCATTCAGGTGTGGGCAATGTCAAAATGAGAGCTGCAAATATATGCCTGTTTTCAAAATAAATAATAATTCTGACTTAAAATGTGATGTGTTGCACATCGTACAGTGCATAACAGATCATTAAAGATCTAATTTCATCTGTTGTTGGAAAGCTATCAATAGCTGTGTTTCCATCCAAAAATGAGAATTAACTTTATCCGCAAAACTGGAATATCGCATAAAAGACGTGCGAATAAAGCAGTGTTTCTATACAACGAGTCAAAGGGAACAAAATCGTCATTTCCTGATTATCAGGCATATTTAATAAATAACTTGCATGACTTGCTTGAATGAAGACGATGCCGACACGCAATGAACGCGTGGTGGCATTTGAAGGCGTGAGACGCGGAGCACAGATGCTCTTGACAGTTCTGGAGGTCATTAATAATATAATAACACTAATACTGAAACAGTTAAGGCATATTAGAATGACCAAAACAACATATTAGATGCTTAACAATGTAAACAGACATTCACACACATTTTTATCATCATATGATCTCTTGTAACAAAATCACATGACCATCTTTAATGCGCATACTAGAATTTGTTCGGTAAAAGTGTTTCTATCGTAGTTTATGCATGTAACTCTCTTCACAACAACACAGACACAGGTTGTTTCTCCAGAACGGGCGTTTATTTAAGGTCGTCCTTAATGTGCTTTGCGCCTGACGCCATGGCGCCGTGAGAACTGTATTAGTAAATGAACACAGTACAAACGTACAAGAAATTATACAAACCATGATTATCTAATACATTAAGCAAAACAAATACCTTGTTGGTCGCTTGTTATGAAAAGAGGGTCCTTGGTTTAATAAAGTCTTCTTCACTGTCCACTTTGACTTATGACAAGTCACTCACATTACACGTCATTTCCTTAAAGTGACACGTTTCTATATTAAATGTCTTACAATACAACAAATGAAATAACACATTTAAACCTTCCAACACATTTACATTTATAAATACACTTCACTAAATACACTAAATTAATACAAAATATTATAACCTTAAATCCCTAAAAAATGAAATATGAAACAAATATGTAAATAAATGTGTAATTATGCAAAGAAGCTTGATAACAGCACTTACAATGTACATCGGATAAAGTTTATCCTACTCAGTTATGCACATACATTTTTTATGCGCATTTTTTAAAATGTATGCGCATCTTGGCGTTTTTATCAATCATTTTTTAAATAAGTGGATGAAAATGTAGTTATTTCCTACAATACAACAAGCATACTCGTTTCAAGTAGAGGCCAAGCAACACCAAATACAGATAAACAATACACATGCGACTTGGCTGTTTGTTGATTTGTAGTTTCTCCATTAATAAAACCATATAGGTCACCAGTGTTGGGCAATAATGTGTTACTAGTAATGCATTACTGTAACAGGATTACTTTTTACAGTAACTAATACTGTAACACATTACTTTTTAAAAATATATTAAGTCTGTTATCGTTACAATATGATGCGTTTTCTTGTTACTTAATAAATTTTAGCTGTAGTCTTGCCCACATTTCCCTGTTTACAGCGGTGATGCATTGTAAGATGCCAACCAACCACTGTAAAGTAGATGCGTTGTTGTACGAGGCACCAGACTGGACAAAAGTCAAGCGAAAGCAGAGAGACTGGGTGCGTGCGCGACTATTAACGTTACTATTATTAATTACTATTACTAATCCTACTATGTTTGTTGTTTCAAATAAAAAAGCACACATTTTTTATCTGTATAACGTAAATGATTAGTTTAGTAGACAGTGACACATTTCTGTTATATTTCAGAACACATTATTTAAATGTATAGTGTTGTATTGCTCAAAAAAAAATGCTTTGAATTTTTTTATTGTTTTGCATATTTTTATAGCTGTTACAACAGCAGATTTTGCACTGAACATACACAACTTACTTTCCGTAAGTTGACAAACCACGTTTAATTTGTGGTTAGTTTGGAAATTGCTCATAGATTTCCGTTTTGAGCAGCTGTTATTTTTTTGTTTTGTTTAAAATTCACAAAATTTACATTTACTGCTATAATAGCAGATTTTAGGTGCTAAGTTTCACCAAACTGATTCAGAATGATAATTCAGATTACTTTAATTTATTTATATCATAAATGTTTTGTGTTTGTTGTATGTTGTTGCTTTTTTTCAGACACAAGCTGTAAAGGAACATGCTTAAGGTTAAATAAACATTTAGGACGCTGAAGAAACTTTAGTTTTTGCTTTTTTGTTTCTGAATGTATTATTCAGCTGATTTATCACCTTGTGATATTTTTTAGTTCATTTTTGTGCTGCTGGTCTGACTTAAATAAATTAGTGTTTAAAATGTACTTTTTATTTAAATCTGTTTTGTGTTTTAGTTGTAAGAATGCAAATTAATTAAAACGGTGAAGTTGATCAACAGTGTATTCTCCATGCAGCACTGAAGTGACATTATAAGGGCATTAATGGGAGGATTAAAAATGTTCTTTGGAAAAGTAACTCAAAATTACTTTTAACAGTAATGCATTACTTTGCGATTGTAAGTAATTGAGTTACTTTTTGAATTAAGTAACTAACGACTGTAACTAGTTACTATTTTTCAGTAACACAACACTGTAGGTCACATATGTTTATTTAGATCAGTGTCCTCAATGCATTACATTCCAGTGTTTACAACTATGTTTTTACTGGTTAAAAGCTTATAGAAGTACATTTCCGAGGAATTTCCGTTCAGATTCTATTCATTCATCCTGTCTGGTACTTATGAGCAATTTCAGGAATAACAGTAAATCAAAGCTTAGAAGATATCCTTAATTCCATTCTGATTGGTTACATTGATCTGTTTGTCTACACTGACATCTTAGAATGTACTGTTGCTTTGTCAGTATTGTAAAACTATCATGCTACTAAAGTACTTTGAAAGTAAAATTCTAACAAGATACACAACTTACTCGGGGCAAGATCACTTCCCTAAATTACTTTTCTAAACCATTTTAAAAGTGTGTGTGTGCTGCTTGCAGCTGGGTGTGTTCTTCAGGATATTCTCTTTTAATAACATGCGTATATGTATCAAAAGGTTTTCCTAACACTTTATCACAACACGAATCCTCTTTAAAGCATACTCTGTAATTGCAAGTCAAGGCACAAAGGCCAAAGAGCGGCAATCTCCTCTGATGTTGACAATATTCCACTGCAGTTGTTGTTGTTGTTGTGAGTGAGAAAGGCCTTGGGCCGTTGTTTGATGTATTATCCTCCATTTGAGATGAAAAACAAGTGCTTCCGTGCTGTCCATTCCTCTCTGCCATCTGGACAGGCTTCTCCGTGGTCAGAGGAGCCTCAGGACAATCTGTAATTAAAATTCCAGCAAACCACGTGGCTCAATGCCTAAAGGTTGATGAAATATTGATGGGCATGGTGTTTGGGATTAAAGCGTGTCTTTCCCATCTTAGATTCTATTCTTCTCAATTTCCTCATGCTTCTCTTGCTTTTTTCTGCTGTTTTTACTCTCCAAACTGTTTTTTTTTTCACTCTCACTTAGAGTTTGTCAGCTTGTGTGTGATATAAAATATTCATAGCCATTCCGAAGGTACCAAGTGGATGTCTGGATGTACAGGCTTTAATTTGTTGTGTGAACGGGCTAATGTTAGCCAGTGATAAACTGTAATGGACTCAGACAGCCAGCCGTCACATGGGGCTTCTGAGCAGGTATTGCAGGCCGTTAAAGAGCCTGTTATGCCACAGCTAATTCAGCACAGGAGGAATTATTATTCAGGCCAAAAGGCTACTTGTCCTTATCCTGAATAATGCAGGATGCCAGAGTGTTTTAGGCGCATCTGAAGTAACTTGATGTTTTCTGGAGATGTTCTTGAAGAACTTATGCAGCATGACAGGAAAGATCTCAGAGAATGGACTGATGTTTCTCAAAGCAGATTGCCATGCTGCTGTGAAACCTGAAAGAAAGCTGATGAAATTCTAGTCACTCACCTGCTAAGAGCTCTGCTACTGAATTCTGCAAGGTACATCGATTTCTGTTTCATGGTGGTAGACGTGCTATATGATTTTGTGTGAATCTAATACTGTAGTTAGTTTCATGTTCATTTTTATGTATCGTAGGACGGAATAAAAGCAGTGAATCACATAACAGCAGCACATGTTATAATGATTGATGAAACACTTGAGCTGCATTTAGCACACTCTCTCTTTTCTGGATTTGGAAAAAAGAGTCGCCACACCTGAGAGGCTCTTTTCACTGCTGTAGGAAGTGTGCTATTTACACGTAATGACTTGTACAAGTCAAAAATAGCAATAGTCATTTGTTTCATTTGTCAGTAGGGCTTATGAGTTGAATTCTCTCTCTCACACAGTGAGTATTAATTATTAAGTTTGATGTTATAGAGATGGAAATAGGTGTGGAAGTGGCTGGTCTAAATGAAGATATGAACTCAGGAAATGGTTGAAATTTTTATACAGTAATCATAGCCTGAGAGGAAGTTGAGTTCTGGAAGGCAAACTGCAGTTCAGACCTGTTAAGTTGGCATTTGTTGCAAAACACAAACATTTAGATCACCTCAAAGCAAAGATTTCTCACAAGACTACATGTTTTTGGCAATTGCGAAAAAAAAAAAACAGCATTATTTAGACTAAATTCTAAAATACTTAACATTGTAATGTACTGTTTAGTGATATTAGATGACTAATGTCTATATAGGCAGCACAGTGGCACAGTGGGTAGCACAATTGCCTCAAAGCAAGAAGATCGCTGGTTCGAACCTCAGCTGGGTCAGTTGCCGTTTCTGTGTGGACTTAGCATGTTCTCACAGTGTTTGTGTGGGTTTACTCCGAGTGCTCCAGTTTCCCCCACAAGTTCAAAAACATCCGCTATAGGTGAGTTGGTAAGCTAAATTGTCCGTAGTGTTTGTGTGTGAATGAGAGTGTATGGCTGTTTCCCAGTGATGAGTTGCAGCTGTAAGGGAATCCGCTGCGTAAAACACATGCTGGATAAGTTTGCGGTTCATTCTGCTGTGGCGACCCACAAAGGGCAATTTAGCCTACCCAATTCACCTATACCACATGTCTTTGGACTTGTGGGAAAAACCAGAGCACCCGGAGGAAACCCTTGCCAACACGGGGAAAATATGCAAAACTCCACACAAAAATGCCAACTGATCCAGCTGGGGCTCGAACCAGCGAACTTCTTGATGTGAGGCAACAGCACAACCTATTGCATCACCGCGTTGCCTCCTAAGTCAAATTTTATGCATGTAAAATATATTTTCCCAACAACAAAATTGTGACTAGTTAAAGTGGCGAGTGTCTGTAATGATGAAAACCTACTAGCTACAGTGGCTGGTGATCAATAAAGTTAATTTCAAGCCCTGACTATTTATGATTCAATGAAAACTATATACTGCATAGGCAAGCGAATGAGTGCGCTTTGCCATATTAAGAATTTTTTTGCATATAAATTTTTAATGAGAAATTGCTTCACAAGCAGTTTAACATGTTGCATTCATACAGTATATTGGGTAAATGTGTTTCCCCTCTATACAGTTTGCCTCATTTCCTTGAAAGAGACTTTGATTATCTTTACTTTTAAGATTAATGATATGAGTTATATATTATAGTTTTATATATTTTTTTAATAATTTGAAATATCGTGCATGATATATTTATTACAGTATAATCTGTACCGCCATTCTGCCAGAAAACTGTCTTTGTAATATTGATGAGGACTCTTTCTGTGTAAATCCATGTAATGACTGTTGACTAGCACACTATGATCAGGAGGAAAGCCCATTACTACTGGAGCTCATATGTTCATTAGAAGCTACACACTATGGTGGACCCATCTGTTTTCAGGACCATGCCAAACCGAGAAATGATTTTTTAAATTTCTAGAAAATGATGGTACAGAAACCATTCGACTCACAGGCTGCACCTGATCACTCAGGGTTAGGAGATTTTTTTTTTGTGCCGGACATTCATTGTTATAATGTAAAGAAAGGTTAAACAGTGATGCTATAGTGTCTGATGGTTGTTTTTTAGTAAGTGTGCAACATTATGTCGGTACTATGCAAATAACAATGTTCAATTTCTAAGTAGAAATGCAACATGGATGTTTTGGATTGATTTGTTTGTTCATTTATTTTCTCATTTGTTCTTTGTTTATTCATTCATTCAGTCAAGCAATATTTTTTTACGATGAAAAGTGGAGGGATATTGCCTAAACCAAATGAACAGTGTGACTGTGCATTATACTCATTATATAAGCTAAAATGTTTAGTTGTTGCTATAGAATTCATTTAAAACTGATTCATTTTGTTCTCCTAATGACACATAACATTAATAGTACGAATCTCACTTATATCTCTATACCATCTGCAACAAAGCCAGTAGTTACATGCTGTCCACAGCAGATTGTTCTTAAAGATCTCATCTCCTACTCTGGCAGCTGCAGTATCTTGTTTGTAAGATTCAGGTGTTCTTATAAAATGATTGAACTAATTCTGTCAGTCGTCTTCATGCCTGGGGGACCCTTGAGGGGTAAGTTAAGTCGTCCTGATTTTTCTTCTTTGATTACTCGCTTACTTCATTTTCAGGTCTTTGACAGCTCTCCACCGTCGTGAGGAATCCGCTGGGAGTTGCTTTCTCAGCACTTTTCTTAAATTCCCCTGTGGACTTCATTTTCTTTATTCAGCTCTTGTAAGAGTGACGGCAACCTTCTGTAGCGCCTATTCCCTCAGGTAAGACCCTAGGATGTCCACTGCTCCTACTGAGTTACATGATTTATCATTGTTATTACAGAAAATGTAGTGTTGACTGAATCAATATATGGATGTATACACTGGATCTATTCCTTATACATTTAATTTTGCACCAACACATCAGAAATGCCAGTCCACCCTTCTCCTCGCTCTGCATCTTCACACACCACCTCAGAAGTACCTAAAAAATGACTTATTATGACAGACATGCACATCTTTTTTTTTTGTCATGCAACTATTTTAATTTATGAGCTTTTTTAATTTATGTACGTGAGCTTGGCAGACCATAGTAGCTTCTGTTGATAAGGATAATTATGATGGCTCTATGCATTAAAATCTGTATAAACAGTAAACATTGGATAGAATTTGCTGCCTTTTAAATGCATTGCACGTTCTCTGCCTTTTTCCGCCCCATCTGGTGAATGATGTCACCTTAAGACAGCACTATCAAGGAAACAGGCCAGAAATAGTGTTTTATATATTCTGTGGGACTGTATTCTGTTTGAATCTGTTATAGATGACAGTAGGCATCAGTATAGGCTGCAGCTGCGCTTACAAACAAATTCAGGTTAGATTCACGTTGATGTCTTCCATGAATACGTTGTTTTTATTGCTCTGATGGCACAATACGTTTTCTTAAAGAGATTGGCTGAGATAAAGTAGGTAAGGTCCATAGAGGAGACATGTATCTGATAGTAATGTTTATTCTCGTTTGCCTGTAGACACCATGATCCAACTCAGGCTCATTCTGAAAATGTACCGCTATATACATTTCTGGAGAGCACCAAATACGTCTCAGGAGCTACTTTTTTGCAGTTTTTTTTTGCAATACTGTTGTTCAAAAAGGTCACGCACGATTCGCACTCATCCAATAATTGCTTAGTACAGTTTTTATTTTACATTCTTCGGGAGATACAAAAAGCACACACATTTCGGCACAATGCCTTCCTCAGTGTGTAACACAATCCTCTCACTCCACCCTTTTATCCCACAATCAATCACATTATGTCATTGGTTAGACGGCTACTCGTAGATTAAAAACAATCTCATTTTCAATTCATTATTCCATAACTAACCACACAAGAAATATTTACCATAACCTTCAAAACAAAACATTATTTTACATGAAAATAGCATATCAATTATCATCATTTACTTAATTTATGTCTACATCAATACAATGAAAATCCGACAGTCCAAAACATTAAAAAAAAACATTTGTCTCACAATCAGTCAATCACATTGTGTCATTAGCCAGACGGCCACTCAATGATTAAAGACAATCTCACTTTCATTTAAATACACCATAATTAATCACAAGAAATATTTACCTTCACCTTCAAAAATATTATTTCACATGAAAATAGCATATAAATTACTTATTCATGACTATGTCAACACAATGAAATTCCAACAGTCCAAAAACATTAATAAATCCATTTTCATCTAATTATTTGTATCCTTGCAATACTACCAGAGGCACCGTGTACATCTCAAATTTCTCTCACGAATTTCATTCACACCCGCTGTTCTCACGTAAATCCACAAGAGACCGCTGTCGACTGTCAACTGACTAAATGACTGACTGACTGACTGATTGACTGACCCACTCTCCTTTTTCTGTAAACCCAACCAATAGAGTTTTCAAAAGCAGCGATTGATGCGCCCGCCCACTTACCTAAACCAAACCGACAGTTTTCAATAGCAATTCAGAAAAATAAAAGCTCTCGTCTGATTTTTACCACATTCTCATCCTGTTATTTACTTGTTTTTTTTTTTTGGCTTCTGTTTTTGCCTTACCCACTTTCTGGAACCATTCTCCACTGGACCTGAACCTTGTCGTCTTGATCAACTCCTCTCTGCATCTCAAGTATGCTGACGTCCATATGGAGGTAAGCGGTCAGCTGGTAAGCGCGAAAAGGAACGCCGTCATACCACCCTGTAGCCTTCGTTTTAAAGACGAAATGCAGCCAAACATACTTCTGGCTACATAATTCACGATTTTCAAAAATATAAATAGGGTTACGTCTTCAGAATGAGACTGTGTTGCAATGATCACACCACCTTACTGTATACACAGTAGTAGATGTAAAGAAGAAGAACAAGAACCATTCTTCTGTGTTTGGATGTGTTTGTCTGCCTGCAAAAACATAACAGCTCAATTCCTATCCCAAAAGTGAATCTCACTGACTTTTGTATTGATAAAATATCAGAGGTTTAGAAATGACAGGAGATCTTTGTGTTTCTGCTAGACTGAAATATGTTTTTTTGGCAATCTGACCACATGTTCAATGTGTGAGACAGCTTTGGGTGAAGAGTTACGCTTGGAGGATCGATGTGTGTTAGATATGTTAGATCTTCACCTTCTCAGCGCATGCAACATGATGACCACTGAAGACTTCAGTTGACATGACAGGAGACTATACGAATTATTTTGATGTAGCATAAATAATTGCTATAATCACAAATGCTGTAGATGTTTATTTAGTACTCTTGTAGGTAACATTGCTACAACTCTGATTAGTAACTTTATTGCCAAGCAAAGTGTTTCACATCTCCAACATTCATGTCATTATTATTTCTGTCTTCATCTAAAGATTTCTTATTGTTAAATTTAATTTGGCTTATAAATAAGCTTTGCAAATCTGACATGAACGGAATCGATCCAATCAATACTGCATTCCGGCCGCAACCCATCACTGGGAAAGACCCATGCACTTTTGCATTCACACACATACACTATGGCCAATTTAACTTAGAGTAACTATATTTTAACTGTCCAGAAAATGCTTCCAGACTTACGAATCTTTAGATATTTAAACAATTTAACTATACAGAAACTATAAACCAACAAGACAAAAAAGTAATGACATTATTTTAATTTTTGTAGTGGGGTTTACAGCTCAGATCGATTTAGTTTCATGATATTAAACCATAGTTTAATAATGAACTTTGCAGATTAAATATTTTTGCATTTCATATTTTTTAGCTCAACTGAGCAGAACTGAACACTGTCTAACACTATCACTATGTGAATTAGCTCATTCTTGAATTTTAAAGTATTAACAGTGATATTTTCCTGGTCATTTTGTTAACTGTGATTTTAAACAACCCATATTGTATAAAAATACCATTCAGCAGGACAATTAATGCACTGAATGGTTTGAAAAGGCCTTAGAAGCATTTCGAGTAAGTAGAGAAAAACCCTCTGAGAAATATGAAGCTCATTTATTATATTCTAAACTGCAATTGATATACTGCCATTACTCCATTTCAGAGCACAGGCTTTACATTTTAGTCTTTGTAAACATTGAATAAAATGAGAGTTAATCAATGCTTTGCGTTTCTACTCGAGCTAAATTAAAATATCTGTACCGATTCACATCAAAAGCGCAATTAAGAGATAAACAGCAGATAATGGCTCTGAATACACCACTGCAGAGCAATTTAACGGCCTCGCTTCATCAGTAATGGAGCTGAAGCAGGACAACTGCAAAGGACTGTTTGCCAATCTGTGTGTTTGCTTTCACATTCAGCTGCCCTCCGTTGCCTTTAAGGTAGAGTCTGTGTTTGCTGGAAAGTAGAGCTTGACATTTGTGATCTTTTTAGTGATAAATCAAGAAGCATATGTTTCTGATATCACTTAGCTTCTGTTTAATTACACAAGCAGTTTGGAGTGTTGTCATCTGTGCAGAATTACTTTTAGGTTAGTCTTGCGGCAGAGGAATGCGAGAAGAAAGAGGGATTATTTTGCTCTTAAACTCATAAGCTCACAGCAGAAGTGAAGATCCACACAGATGAAGACGCTCATCCCGCAGCCTTCCTCTTTCCACTGTTGCATTCAAGCACTTCTGAAGCACATCTCTTACGGTGTGCCATCATTAGCATAAAAACCCCCTTCATTTGAATAAAACGGCAGTTGAATTGTGCGTAATCTTCAAAGACGGATCAAGCTTTGAAGGTGCTGTAGCTGTGGTGTCTTCAAACATTGTCAACATGCTGATCCCTATGGGCAACTTGAGCTTGGGATCCTTTTCTTGTTTCAACCATATGACGTCTTCTTTTGGTGAACAGTTTTTCAGGTCAGCCCTAATGTCTGATTTCCCATATCAGGGATTCTGATCATGCAGAAAACCTTTTGACACTTATCTAAGATCTGTGAGAATGGACGATTGCACAGCCTCACAATATCAGAGGAGCCATGTGAGGTAAAACATTATCATCTGTCGACGCCAGTAGCCTAGTCGAGGTCCTAGCTCCCGGCTCGAAGTCGTTTGCGATCCTTCCCCTCTCTATGCTCCCAATGCTTTCCTGTGTGAATTCTCTACTGTCCTGTCATAATAAAGGTGGAAACCCCCCTAAAAAAGAATTATATATATATATATATATATATATATAAAAATTTTATGCCACTTTTCCAGGGCCGGGTCGTGGGGGCAGCAGTCTTACGAGAGATCCCTAGACTTCACTCTCCCCAGACACTTCCTCCAGCTCTTCCGGGGGGATCCCGAGGCATTTCCAGGCCAGTCCAGAGACATAGTCCCTCCAGCGTGTCCTGGGTCTTCCCCGAGGCCTCCTCCCAGTGAGACATGCCTGGAATACCTCACTAGGTAGGCGTCCAGGAGGCATCCGAAACAGATGCCCGAGCCACCTCAACTGACTTCTCTCGATGTGGAGGAGCAGCGGCTCTACTCCGAGCTCCTCCCGGGTTTTAGAGCTCCTCACCCAATCCATAAGAGTGCACCCTGCCACCCTTCAAAGGAAACTCATTTTGGCCGCTTGTATCCGAGATCTTGTCCTTTCGGTCATGACCCAAACCTCATGACCATAGGTGAGAGTAGGAACATAGATTGCCCATTTTGGCTTGAGATTATGTATGTAGGTTAAGTTTTCAACAGAAACATGTAAACGGTAGGGTGTTTATCTTTCAATAATGTATACATAATGTTCAATAATTAAGCTTCGGAAATTTATTATTTAATTTATATGAAGAGTTTAGATGCAAAAACCTCTGAATGCCCATTGATGTTTTCTACTAAAATTTGCATTTTTCTCAGACTTCTGTGTGTAGGCCCAGTCGTTTTACTTTTATAGTGACATGTAAGTGCTTTACATTGCCTTTTAAGTGAACATAAACATAGGAGGTTAAAAAAAATGCTAATTTTAAGAGGAAAATTTAAGACAGCATTTAGAGGTTTTTGCATCTGAAATAAAGATCTGCGTGGGACTGAATTTTTAGTCCCGCTCCTGCCAGGTTTTATTCCGCACCCGACCGCACCTGCTGTATATTCAGCCTTTGTTCACTGCTGCCCGAGCCGCCCCGTTTTCTATCCGACCTGACCGTTCCCGCTAAATTTAGATCTGGTTTCCAAAATCTCACGTTAAAATTGTGCACTACCAAAAGAGAGAGATAACAGATAAAAGTGTAGGTTGTGCAAGGATTGTAGGCTAAATGTCAGTTTGTTTGCCCCTTTGTGTTCAGACATAAGTGCTGCGTGACGTGCAGGGAGGTTTGTGGCTGGTGAGGCACTGACTCTTTCAAAGTCAGATTTACAACATATCCACTCAATATATTTGCAGACTACCAATTGTGTTTCGTATATCATATCAGCATTATTTCTATACACGTAGCAGGTACATATTGGGCCAAGGAAGAATGAAAAATGTATAGCGATTAAATATGCCTCCCAAAAAACACCCAGTGGATGAACTCTCTCTCTCTTTCTCGCTTGCGTTCTCTCTCTCTATCTCTCGGGAACACTATATTGTTAGACCACCCGTTTTATATTTGTGTTTTATAATTGCGTTTTTATTTCAATACAAACTCTATATTTCTGTTTTTAATGTATACTAATTTAAAGTTTTTATTTAGAAATGCATTATTACATATCATTTTGTCTAATTCATATTTGTTTTTTTTGTTTTTTTGCATTGATCATGTTTTTCCTTTCATCTTGGTTAAAAAAAGTAAACATGTCAGCTATCTATTTTTTTTTTCAACCCAGATCCACATCCATATACTGTGCACCAGAAATTGCCAGTGAAGGTACTTACCATAAATTTACTAACCTTAACCCATGTATTTACATTAGCTTAATTCTCTACACATACTTATATTATTTTATTTGTTTCTAAGTTCCCTGTAAATGCATGTAATGTATTATGTAATGCATGTGATTGTAGTGTAAAATTTACTGCAAGCAAAATATTATATTATATTATATTATATTATATTATATTATATTATATTATATTATATTATATTATATTATAGACTCTCAGAAATAAAGTTACCTGAGCTGTCACTGGGGTGGTACCTTTTGAAAAGGTACAAATTTGTACTTGAAGGGTCCATATTAGTACCTCAAAAGTATATATTAGTACCTGAAAACTTTAGGGGGAGCACTTTTGTACTTTTTAGGTACTAATATGTACCCTTGAGGTATTAATTTGTACCTTTCGAAAAGGTACTACCCCAGTGACAGATCGCGTACCTTTATTTCTGAGAGCGTATTATATTATATTATATTATATTATATTATATTATATTATATTATATTATATTATATTATATTATATTATATTATATTATATTATTTTGAGACTATGTTGGAGATTATGTTGGAGCCTAAAATTAATGTTGTCTGTTATTTTTGGCTTTAATAACACAAAACTGCACATCTGTTTTCAAGCACTTTTCCAGATTTGTCAATAAATGTCTGACAGAGCTCGTCAAAATGTGAATTTAGTGAGCATGTGTTTCTTGATGGGTTACCGGGGACATGTGAAGCTCAGTCTCAGCAGGTGTTTATTAGGCCCCGTCTCTGACTGACAGATTAAAAGAGATCCACAAATAAATCCCCACACAATTTCCACAGCACCATGGAAAAGCTCCAAAACAATCAATTTATGCAGCATTCTGCAGTTTGTTGATTTGTAGGAAGAGGATTAAAAGGTACTTTGAGCAGCGAACACAAAGATTGTGATAAAGCCGGAAGGCACTTTTAATCAAGCCAGGCTTCCTGAAGTATACAGGAGGAATAGTCTGGAAACTTTGGAAAGAACTGCGTGCCATTTTAAGAGAAGGAGCGCTAGAGTGATTACTTCTCAGTGGTGTTTTAGTCCCTCTGATGCTCTGCATATTTATGAGACCCACGCAGACTGAGGAAGACCTTTATTATTTATTTCACATTAAAGACTTGAATACAATCACAAGCAAGTGGATTGGCATTTCGGCAGTGCACGATGCTGCCATATTTAGCATGGAACTTAAAGAGTCTGAAATAATCCCACTTTAGATTTTAAACATTTTACCCTTACCTGCAGCAGAGAATGGACAGCCAGTTCTTGATTTTTCTGTATCACGTAAAATGTGTAATTACAATCACAGAACTAAGAATGAAGTTCAGGGGGGAAAGAAAAAACTATTCTGACTGTGTTTATCCCAATCTTATTTGACCTTTAATCATTTCCTTTTTGTGTTTACAATTTCAGCTCAAGAGAAATTTCTGTTTTTATTCATATTACTGAAAGTACAAATGTGCTTCCCCTGATCAGGTACAACGCTTATATTATATTAAACCTGTTAGCCAGCGCTCACATTTCAGGATCTACACCTACATAACTTTAAATAGTAACAGTTCTTGACCCCAGTAAGCTACAAACACAAATTAGGTCTTTCATCGGAAAGAACACACTCTGGGCTCAGTTTCATGCTCCAAAATGTTTTACATTATGAAGTCGTGATGAAAAACAAATAGTTACAAACACAGGAAAACATGAAAGTAATGTCCTAGAAAAAAATGCTGTGAAAGCCAAGCATCTCGTAAGTCTATATTTCAAATTTGATGAAGATAGCTATTTCCGAGACTGTATCGGTCTCCTTCTTTCCCTCACCGCCAGAGGCATTTTCTCAAAACAGTAAACAGTAACGGTTGCTGAACAATTTGGTCTACATTCACAGTTCATGTATCTTTGGAAAGAAGACACTTTGGGCTTGATTATCCATCATCTAGAGTTTATAATACTCAAAATGAAAAAAGTTATAGATGCTTAAGTAATGTAAAAAAATGCACCACACTAAACATTCTATTATTTCATAAACAAACATCATACATCAGAAAAGTCACCTACATTTTGGATGTCCTGAGCATCACAGGCAGATCTGTACATGAATTAAACTGGACCTTCACTTTGTGATATGCATTGTATTTCATTTCATTATTATGTGGTTTAAATCCATAGAGTCATTTGTTGGCTAAATTGATCCTTTACAGTAATGATTAAAACATTACAGGGGTTTGAGATCTAAAATGATGAAGCATAAAATGCTGTTATAGATCGTAAAAGCTATGGTTTATTGATTATAGCACAAGTAGTCTCATAACATACCCTTTTGATTATTGGCATATTCTGAGGAATGCAGTGGTCCCAAAATATATGTGGATTAAATGTCACATGCAACAATAAAATCATCTCAGTTCAATGCAAAATACTGTTTGAATGGGGTTGGCATTTGTGTGAATTTTGTACATTTTCAAGTTACATTTTCTATTCAAATGTGTTTTCCTTTAATTGTACAGCTACCTTTTTCATTTATATTGCAAATACTGTAGTTACGCAAATAATAACTAAAATAATTTCATGAGAAAATCAGAATTCAGTTAATAGAAAGTTAATAGGGCAGTTTCTGAAACTCAAATGTTACATTATAACATTATTAATGTCTTTAATTTCACTTTCAATTGTATTAATCCTACTTGAATCGAGTAAAAACTAGACTAAGCTGCAGTGTAAAAAGTGAAAACATTAATAACACAACATGCACAAGTCTGTGTGCAAGCATCTATTTAGAAGTTTCAATAACAGTCTGACAGACACTCTATTCTCAAGTTTTGAGTCTATTCTTTCTTGCGTAACAAGTAATTGTTCCAAAGTTAATCCATGCATACTATTGTAAAACCAAATGTAAATTATTTGTGTTAAATTAACAAGTAACAGTTATTAACTTTGTTATACATCAATTACTGAAAACCGTCAGCCTTTTGGGAGCATTCAGGAAATGACATAAGCATAAACGCTCAGTTTGCTAATAAATTTTTATCTGTTTGCTGTCATTAAGTTGTTGAAACAAATGAAAACATAGCAGCATAATGTCAACATAACTGTATTCTCTTATACTGTATATCTATGGTCTCCCTGAAAAAAAAAACAGTGTTCTTCTGTCTTGTGTTTTGTTTGCACCGTCTTAAAGGGACATGCAGTAATTGTAAACAGGAAGTCAGAAGAGCCATCTCCATGCATAATTCAGCCTCACCTTGTCGGCAAGTGCATAAAAGCCTCTGAAGGGCTTGAAAAGGTACTTGTATTCCAGTGTAAGCTCCATTCACAATAATGCATAGTTTCTGGATTGAGGAAGGTGCACAACTAAACGCCTGTCTCATAAACAACTCTGGCATTCACAGAGTCATCCAGGCGAGGAAGCAAGGCTTTACTGTTTGTCAGTGGATGCCTCACACTGCCGTGACTCGCTGGAAACTGGGGCTATTTGTCATGGGTTAGCAAGTATACATGGTTTTGATGGCATTTTAAGGATGTGAAGTTTTTGAGACAGTCCTCCTGGATCTGAAAGCTGTCGGACACAAGAAAGAGCGCATAGACTGTTTTTCACTATTTTACTACACAGACAGATAAAAAGAACGGGTGCTTTGATGCAGACTTTGCTCCTTTAAAGCTTGCATGAAGGTGATTTCTCTCTAGATCTGCTTCTGATTCTTTTTTTTCTTCATTTGATCTGGACAAAGCCAACACGTTATACAGTACAAGTGTAGTCTCAGGCTGTGTGATATTAAAAAGAGTTAAAAGTTCAAGGCACTAGTAAAGCAAATGCTCTTACAAAGGTTAGACAGTATGTGTGTGCATTTTGCTCACCCAAGGGCCTCATCAGTATGTTAAAACCTCTATTCACCCACAGCATAGGTCTCAAACTCAATTCCTGGAGGGCCGCAGCTCTACATGGTTTTGCTCCAACCCTGATCAAACACAGCTGATACAACTAATGAAGTTGTTCATGACTCTTTGGAACACCTCGATTATTTGAATCAGCTGTGTTTGAATAGGGTTGGAGCAAAACTGTGCAGAGCTGCGGCCCTCCAGGAATTGAGTTTGAGACCTATGACCTTCAGTACGTTATGGGGAAAACAAAAATGAGTGATGTGAATAATTTCATATAAATTGCAGAAATAGCAATACTACTACTACTACTAATAATAATAATTCTAAGGTTCCATTTGCCAGTGTTCATTAAACTTCATCAATTCATTCATTTTCTACCGCTTTTTTTTTTGGGTGGGTGGGAGGTGGGGATCGAGAGATGTTCCCGGGCCAGCCGAGAGACATAGTCCCTCCAGCATGTCCCCGTGGCCTCCTCCCGCTGGGACATGCCTGGAACACCTCCCTAGGTAGGCGTTCAGGAGGCATCTGAAACACATGCCTGAGCCACCTCAGCTGAGTTCTCTCGATGTGGATGATCAGCGGCTCTACTCTGAGCTCCTCACGGGTGACAGAGCTCCTCACCCTAATTATAAGGGTGTGCACTGCGAAGGAAACTCCTTTCAGCCGCTTGTATCCGTGATCTTGTCCTTTAAGTCATGACATTAAGCTCATGACCATATGTGAGAGTAGGAACATAGATTGACCAGTAAAATAAGAGCTTTGCCTTTCGGCTCAGCTCTGTTCATTCAAATTTTATGGGTTAAATCCAATAATTTCAACATGTTTTTACAGAGTTATTAATTTCTCTAATGATTTTGCCATGCTGAAGTTCAAGTTTGTCACATGAATTCACAATGATTACCATTAGTTTGGATTGAAATGTGAAATCCCAAACTCTCACTTTTGAAAAGTAATTGATGGATTTGAGCAATGTGCTCTTAATAAAAATTTGCATGGGTCATGCAACAAGAACATCTGGCAACCACCCACATGAAATATAAAATAATAAAAAGGCTGAATTGTAAAGTCCACATTCAGCAGATAGTGTATTAGTGAAGAAGTTTTTGTAGCTTTATAGAGGCATTCACACATTAAAGTGGTGCTATTATGTTTTTTATAGATCCTCCTTTAGTATGCAGTGTTGCTGTTTGAGTACAGTATGAGCACAAAGTACTCTCTAAAAAGAGTTATCTACAGTATATCAGTAAGCACTGATTTTGAACTCCCTGAAACACAATGACTGTACATTATCTTCCAAAAACATGTCACTGCATCCTGAATTGAAATAATTATTTCCCAAGGGGTGCAAGTATAGGCTGAGTTTTGTTAATATTTTATTTTTTGTCATGTCTGTGAGACACGGTTTCACAAATGTAATACACCAACTGACATGTAATTCTTCCCCAACCGTTTTCATATTTCATATTCAGGTATATTCATACACTCTTAAAACAAATGTGTTAAAAACAACACAACCTGTTATTTCTTAACACATGTCTAGTTAAGGACAACACGTTTTGTGTTATTTCGAACACAACCAGTGTGTTCATCTTCTTCACACAGACGATGTGCTAAGTTATTAAAAACACTAATGTGCTATAAATCACACAGTTTACATCATAAATGTGCTTTTTTACCACCTTAACAAGATTAATGCAATAATAAATATAAAAATGTATATATTGTTTTACAAAAAGATAAGAACACTCATATCTAGCCAGAGGGAACAGCCAGAAAAAAAAAAAAAACCTTACCAAGAATTGCATTTCTACACACTTCAAATGTCTTTTTCTCTGTATGTACTGTTCCTGGATAACAGGGGAAAGATAACACCGGCAACATTTAGCTATATTTATTATTGCTTAAAATAACTGCATTTGGTGATATTAATTACTTTAAAATGGTTTTAAATATACAATGACCAAACCACTGTTTAGCTCATTACTAGAAATTAAAAAAAAAAAAATCTTAAAGAGCAATGACACTATCACTAAGCTACTAATACCACTGCCAACGATAGTCTTTTGGGCTTCTAAATTTTAATCACATTGTCTTCATTCAAACTGACTAGCTGTTTTCAAAATGCAGTCAATACATAAATACCACTGAATATAAATCACCACAATGAGGTATATGCACACAGACTTTTAATTTTAGTCAGCCAGCACCAGGGCTTCCGGTGAATTTTCATCCCATACAAAAATCGGCGCATTTAAGATCTGATCTTCACTGCTTGGCTGAGATACAATATAAAGTGGGACTCAGACCAAACAAGAAGCTCTGCATTAAATTATATTATTTCCACACCATGTCTTTAAAATATGGAAATTAATTTTACCCCAGCATTTACCCTGGAGTTTTGGCGCTAGCCTGCTGCTAATGACGCCATTTGTGTTTAAATGGTCTTTAATTTTTTTTTTGTACGCTTGAACAACTAAATGAATGCTTAAGTCTATTTAACTGACTGTATTGTAATTACATTACAACATCAATGGAACCGTATGAAATTGAAAATAGTCATATAAACCTTTTACCGGAAGTTCATCATTGGCTGAAAAACAATAGCTTTGCATATAGCCCATTCCAGACCATACTGAACAGTGAACAAAGCGGCAACAGATTGCATTTACATGTAGCACATCAGTTCTCAGAGATATTTGTCATGTTTGTTTTTAATGTGAGACCCACAAAAAATGGCAAATAACAAAACAAATCTTATTTGTAAAGCAACCATGTACACGATCGGACAATTTTGCCGTCCAACAATGCTCTTGTGTGAAGGGTGCTACATACTGTAAATGCACATTGACTGTCTAAATAATTCACTTTAACAAAATACATTTTTAGAGGTCTCTTCATGATAATAAAAAATAACTCCAAATACATGAGATGTCTGACAAAGAGTCACCAACTTGCTTAACATCTCAGAGTAAGCAGCATTATGATTGGATGATGGATGATACTGTATGCTTTTGTCATACTTAATCCATTTTAAGGTTCTGTTCTGTTATGATGCTACTAAAAAAAAAGCAGAACATACAGCGTCTTTAGTGTTTCTTTATTTTCTATAAAACCAAACCAGGAATCAAGGGTGTATGACCCCATTAGGATAGCAGTTTCAAGTAATAATACCAATACCAGTAAAACACCAATATCGGTCTCATAGCCTCATGAGACTTATATTGTAAAATGTTACAGGGCTCTTTTAAACAACAAACCACTATTAAAGAAAACAGTTTTTGCATTTGAATTTTTGACTATGCTCTTTTAGTAATCTTCTTACAATTATTTTAAATATAATTTTTCTTTGGAGAGTCTGACTGATGTAGTCCTTCTGTAGTTGGTTTACAGGCAGAAAACAACTACAGTTCACAAATCTATTCAGCCGCTGGCTGCCCAGGGGATGTGCCATTTGAAGCTGGCCTTGCTGGGTGTTCAGAACGGCCCAAGACCTATTAAAGCATACAGCTGTGGGTGTCAAAACCAGCATCATAACATCTGCTAAGACCCTGCCCACAGCAAAGGTCACAACACAAATCTCTGACTAATCTCCAAACGCTTCACTATAGTGTAGCCTGATCAGCTTCAAACCATACATGCTGCTTGGCTAACCTTTAACCTTACTTAGCTTTTTCTCTTATTTTCCTCAGCAACTGTGGCATTTTCATTAGGAGGGTATTCATTTTGACAAATGCATGATGACATGTTAGTCAATGACTCGAAGTCAGGGCTAACAGCCAGAATGCATTCATTGAAGCCTGACAAACCAGAACGTGACTGCACTGCTGCCCTATAAATGTGAACATTGCTCTGTTGCTGCCTGCTGCCTTTGTTTTATGATTTAGTTTTAACAGTGTCATGTAAAACAGAGCAATGTGACATCTTTATTTGATATTATTATAGTGGTGAGGAAATATGGAGCTGAGGACTAGAACCATGAATCATGTTTTACTGGTGTTCCAGACATTGTTTTGTTGTTTTGATTTATAGCAAATAGCATTTTGTTTAGATTAATAACATTGTATTATTTTAGTATTGCTAGTTATAAATGCAAATTAGATTTAAAGATTTGTCTAAATTGTTTCTGTACAAATATTGAGTTACCTTACACAAGCATACTGTATTTTTTTCTATGCATTAAAAAAATGTTTTTCAGCAGGTGTTCGTCACCATGTGTACTTTACGCTGTCTTTAATATCAATTTAAGGCTTTTTGACCAAGCTGGGGAGGCTGAAGGTCAACTTTGAGTTAATTTTGTGCTGTTTCTATCATCATTTGCTGTTGTGTAACCGTTTAGGACCTTATAAGAAATTCTTTAACTATTAGGAACTATTAGTAAGGCTGCTAGTAGCACTATGGTGGCATAGAACATTTTTGTTTCTAAATATACAGTACAGGGACATTAGAGAATTTACCAATGCCAAACCATGTTAACCAATGTAAGGCTAGATAGTAATTACGTCTATACTGGAAAGAACCATTGCTTGTAAATTCCACAATTAATTACAAAGAAATGACTACTAGCATAGTGAAAGTTACTTGTGAATATGAATTTGTGAAATTGATTAAATTATTTTAGGTTCTGTAAGCAAGCTGTACAGTTTGAAAAATAGTAGGCTATTTCAGATGAGACGTTAAACTGAGGCCCTGACTCTCTGTGGTCGTTAAGTGTCCAAAAAAGTGCTATATAAATGCAAAAAAATATTATTATTAATATTATTATTGTTAATATTATTAAATGTAATTTAGGGCTGCAGCAACGAATCGATTAAATCGATAAAAATCGATTACTAAAAGCTTTGGCAACGAATTTCATAATCGATTCGTTGTGTCGCGCGACAAGGAGACGTTTGAGTAAAAAAAAAGAACACTTTAGCTCAGCGCAGCGGAGTGAACACGGCCTCTCTCCGTCTCTCGCGCACTAATACAGAGTTCAGCACCTCAAAGACAGGGATGATGCGGAAGGGAGCAACAGCTGGGTAAATCACTAAACAATCCTACTTTTGTTCCATTTTGAAGTAAGAACCGTAAAGTCCTTGGTGCTGGTGTTTTGTGTCTGGCGCTGAGCCAGAGAAAGACAGCGGGGTTAAGTTGGTTTGTTTTTGGTATTCCTGACACATTCAGTGATAGACGGCATTAACTCAAAAAATTCTCACCCTAAAAAGATCTAAACTGTGTTTCCTACAAAAAGCCAAAGCAGGTTATGTTTCACAGCTGTCTTTTCCTTTTTTTTTTTCGCTCGATAATACGAGCACTGCTCCGTTTATGCAGTGGTAATATGCGTTTAGCCAGGAGAGCTCGTGCTGAGCAGAGCTCTCAGTAAGGGACCGTCGGAAAAGTGTTTTTTTTTTCGTTTTTTTTTTCGAAAACAAAACCAACTTAACTCCGCTGAGAAAGACGTGTCATATTATTACAATTATGCAGCGTTTTGACCGCCTAATACTTAATTTATGTTTTAGACATGTAAATACACACAAGTACTAGTAAAACAATACATTTAGAGTTTGTAAAACACACAAGGAAGTCTAACAATCCATTCAAATATAATTTGCCGATGTGTATTATTCATATCAGATACACGTAGTGAAAGTAACTATAAAGTTGAGTCTATTCTTCTCTAAGTTCACCAGCCACTTACTTGCATGTATTTTGGGAGTAACTTATGAATTTATGTGCTGGATTCTGCGTGTTCTGCTTTTTATGAATGAGGCAGCAACCGCAAAACATGGCGACGTCTATCTCGCGTTATAGACCACGATCACTTACACGTTTATGTGAATTGGAGTATCAGGTAGTTGATGACATCGTGAGCAAGCATGTGAATATGTTGAATTAAAACAGAAAAAAAAACTAAATAAAAGGGATACATCGGTCATACATCGCTGCTGTGGCGGCTATGTGTCACGTGACAAACATAATGCGTCGCCAGGAAACATTAAGGGTGACTCCTGGTTCCAGATAGAATCTTTTAAACTCATCAGTGAAAGGGTCAATAATAGTAGTAAAGCAGCCGTGGTGTAGTTACTTTGCATTGCAAGACTAAAGACACACTTTTATTCACTTGCCTTTTTTGGATCATTCATTTTTCCATCTGTTGTCATGTATAGCTGCACTGCAAAAGCTTTTCTTTCCTAGTAGTTTTGTCTAAAAAAAAAATCTTAAATCAAGACCAGAAGAGAAAAATGGCTTGAGAAAATGAAGTGATGCTGAAAACGTCTGTTTGAGATTATATCTCATTAAGATAATTTTTCTTACCCCATTGGCAAAAAATTTAGCTTGTTTTAAGCAAACAATCACTTAATTTTGAGGTGTTTTTTTTTTCTCAGACAACAAGACATCATTTTTTATGCTATTTGATGTGTCTAGTATGTATCTTGGTTTAAAAACATTTAGATATTTGGATTGAAAACAGGACAAAACTACTTAGTTTTTAATTTTATTATTATTGTTGTTGTTGTTGTTATTATTATAACAGCTCAGGGATGAGCTTTTTTGAATAAAGGGTTGGGAATGAATGCTTTTCTTGTTTTTTTAAATCCGATTCATCGAAAAAATAATCGACAGATTAATCGATTATTATAATAATCGTTAGTTGCTGCCCTAATGTAATTGTCATGCTTTCTATATGTGGTACAATACATAAGTACAAGCAGTTATGTGGGAACTTCCAAATACAGTGAATAATTGTTTATTATATGAACATTTTGAGTGCCTTTTTGCTGATCTCCTGCGATAACCTAAATAGATTCTACAAAACTGCATATCCTATCATGCCTTGCAGTCACACACTGGTTTCAGTTCACCTCCTGATTACACACGCAGCTTGTGCTCATCATGACTGATTACTAGGACCCTATATACACCGCTCATACACTCGTCCATGGCTGACTCTTGTTTCCTTGTAGTCATCATAACAAAGCATTTTTTTGTTTGCCTAGCTGTGCTTTTGACCCTTTGTTTGTTTATATTGTTATGATCATTGCTGCCTACCTCAACCCCTTTGTCTGTTTGTCTGTAACATTCACTCTTTGGATTCTCTACATTATTTTGTCTGTTTCTGTGTCGTACTTTTCCTGCCTACTCTATTAAACTGCATATTAGATCCAAGCCCTGTCGCCACACCCCCATAATTACACTTTTAATCATATTTAGATTGATCTATTTGCATTGGTTGTTCATCATAGGACCAAATGATTAAAGACTTAATAGGCAATATATTTTCCAACATTAACATTTTCACATGCTAATCTGGCCTGCTGCATTGAAAATTCTGTGGCTAAGTAACAAATTATAAATACTCAAATTACTGCAATTGAGTAGTTTTTCTCTAGAATTGTAATTTACTAAGTATATTTAAATGTTTACTTTCCCTTGAGTACATTTAAAGTGCTATAACGGTACTTTTACTCCACTAATTTCCTTCAACCTGCAGTCACTACTTAATTTTTTTCTTGTTGTCTATGGGATTGGCAAAGTGGAAAAATTAGTCCTGTGATTCCCGTCCAATCAAATCGCTCATAGAAAATAACAACCTCAAGACATGGTCATTTTATAAATGCAGCAAAGTGTTTGGAGGCATTAAAATCGTCCAAGAAGATGTCAAAATTCTCAGAGACTGTTTAGACAATGATGAGAAAATTATGTTTACTGTTTGATGACTAAAAAACATGGCTAAAGAGCCTTATACAATATCTTAATCCACTACAGAATGTTACGTTTACACATGCCTGCACTAACTGCATGTAAATGCATCAGACGTTCACAGCATAATACTCACTACTCACTGAGCGTCGCAGGCACTGTTATTGAATGGTTCAGTTCCTACCTCTCGGACAGGTCATTCAGGGTGTCTTGGAGGGGAGAGGTGTCCAACCTACAGCATCTAAACACTGGGGTACCTCAGGGCTCTGTTCTTGGGCCACTTCTCTTCTCCATCTACACGACATCTTTAGGAACAGTCATCCAGAAACATGGATTTTCCTACCACTGCTATGCTGATGATACCCAGCTATACCTCTCTTTTCACCCTGATGATCCCTCAGTTCCAGCTCGCATTTCAGCCTGCCTGTCAGACATTTCACACTGGATGAAAGATCATCATCTTCAGCTTAACCTCGCGAAAACGGAAATGCTTGAAGTTTCTGCCAACCCGACTCTACACCATAACTTTTCAATCCAGATGGATAGGGCAACCATTACTGCATCCAAAATGGTAAAAAGCCTTGGAGTAACGATTGATGACCAACTAAACTTCTCTGACCACATTTCTAGAACTGCTCGATCTTGCAGATTCGCACTCTATAACATCAGAAAGGTCCGACCCTTCCTATCTGAACATACAGCTCAACTCATTGTTCAAGCTCTTGTTCTCTCCAAACTGGACTATTGCAACTCTCTACTAGCCGGGCTTCCAGCTAATTCTATCAAACCTCTTCAGCTGCTTCAGAACGCAGCAGCACGAGTGGTCTTTGATGAACCCAAAAGAGCACATGTCACTCCGCTACTCACCCGTTTGCACTGGCTGCCAGTTGCTGCTCGCATCAAATTCAAAGCTCTGATGTTTGCTTACAAAGTGACCTCTGGCTTTGCTCCTTCGTATCTGCTCTCACTTCTGCAGATTTATTTGCCCTCCAGAAATTTGCGTTCTGTGAATGAACGTCGCCTCGTTGTTCCATCCCTAAGAGAGAAGAAATCACTTTCCCGAACTCTCGCATTCAATCTGCCCAGTTGGTGGAATGAACCCCCTAACTACATCAGAACGGCAGAGTCACTTGCTGTCTTCAAGAAACGACTAAAAACTCAACTGTTTAGTCTCCACTTTCCTTCCTAATCTTAACTGCCTCTCTGGCTATACCACTAACTGTACTCTCTCTCTCTCTCTCTCAAAAAAAAAAAAAAAAAAACCTTTACTAATGCTTTGCTTCTTAGACTTTACACACCTGAAACTTGTCTATAGCACTTGTTCCTTCTGCTCTTATAGTTGTGTAAATTGCTTCCTTGTCCTCATTTGTAAGTCGCTTTGGATAAAAGCATCTGCTAAATGTAAATGTACTCTTGAGTACTTTTAAAAGAGCTACTTTTTACTCATACTTTGAGTAATATTTATAACAGATACTTTTACTCTACTTTCACTACATTTTTGGGCAAGTAATGGTAGTTTTACTTATGTATGATTTTTCAGTACTCTTTCCACCACTGTATATATTGTTTATTAACCCTGTACAGCAAGGTTCCGTTTGTTAACATAAGTTAATTTAACTAAAGTCAACAAGCACAAAAGCATTTAATAACCATAGGTGATATTAATTTCTTAGTTAATGCCAAAAAACACATTTAAAAAGTCTTAATATTTTTTATTAAATGGAGATAATAACAAATACAGTTCAGTAGTCTATTTTTACTTTAACACACAGTATACCTGTAATAAAAACTGTGCTTTATCATTCTTTTGCTATATAAATGTTTAAATCCTGTATTTATTTTAAGCATGCATACAATAATACAACACACTAAGTATTAATTTGTAGACCAATTAATTGTAAACAAAACATATCGTGATTAGTGCTGCATGATATTGGAAAAATCTAAAATTGCGATATTTTGTTATTCTGCAATATTTTTTGAGATATGAATACAGTTTTGATGATTTTGAATCCAATTGATAATTTTAGATTGACTTGAACAATTCTGAAGTGGGAGTGCATTTGCATAAAATCAAATAAACAATCTATAAATACAATAAAAAATAGAGACAGTTGACATAAACAGTGTTTTGTTGTTATTCCAAGAATAGCAATATTTATGTACAGTAATTGAATAATTAAAACAAAAATAATTCAATAAAATTAATCGTTATTAAAGTTACAAACAGAACATTTTTTTAAATTCTGGAATGCTTTTAAAATCATTATACCATCACAGGCCTCAAAATATATGCAAATGATAAATTATAATACAAGCTCAACACTGCATATCCTGCGATGTGACGATATCGATAATGAAACGATATATTGTGCAGCTCTAATCGTGATACTATATCATGATAAAACCTAAATCATGACAAAAACAAGAACAAGAAATTTGATACAGGCAGAAGCATTGTCTGAGGTGTTCATGAATATATTGGCATAAGTAAGAGGAGTCAGTTGCATCTGCCTTCTGTGTAGTATCTGCTGTCTAGAAGGGTGATAACAGTGTTTATGCTTTTCAGTCTAGAGCACTAGTTTGGATAAACTCTGTGGCAACACATATCTTTTCTGAGAAGTGTTCACATCCCCTGCCACTTTGCATTAAAAACACATATTTATAACAGGATGTGATTCTTACCTGCAGTTAAACTTCATGCCTCTCAGGACTGGTGGTCTTATGGCTTACATGAGAATGACTGCTTTCAGTTCCTTGCAGTCTGCAAACAGGGTGATGTAAACAGTATTAATATTATCAGCTGAGTCTCATTCTTCCTCTGTGAACAAAGAGACATTCTGTTGCATTCAATACACAACCTACTCTCTTAGCACTGAAACACAACAATATGACCGCTCAGTTCATATTCAGAGGGATTGATTTTTAATGACGTTTCAAATATAGGTTTGATGCCTCCACATACAGATTCAAATCAGAATTGTTGTAAAAAAAAAAAATACTTTGTGGAAAATTGAAATTCATTTAAACTTGGACTTAATTTTGATATTGGGTGAACCATAAACTTTAAACATGGTATTGACCTTATTCTTCAATGCGGAAGTGCGCGCGTTTTTGCGATTGTTTTAGAACTTCCGATTCAGTTGCCTATGGGAGAAATGACTAGGAATAATAAACGGCAAAAACGGTCAAACTACTTACTCTACAAACAAGTGTTTGCATTACAATACAGACAAAGTAAAATAATACAATAAAAAATATCAGTTTGCAACACCAAGCAGCAAAACGAGCTGTTTTTAATGTTTAAAAATGAATGGAAGTGAATGAGACCGGAAGTTTCAAGCCAAAAAGATTCAAATGGCTGCGCCCGCCATAAGGTGAATAGGGGAGTGACTGCTGTGATTGATATTAATTATTAGTAAGTTTTTGTTTGTATTTTTGCACAGTTGCTTTTAAAAATTCATTTTATTCATTATTTTTAATTACACAGTACCTAACTGTTTTAGAATTATAATCACAACCTAATATGGAAAGTGGGAATTTTCCAATAGCAAGTGAATTAGCAAACATTAGCCTATGGCTGATTGTTACCAGATTAGCAAATTGTATGTGTTTTGTATGTATATTGTTTTGATACGTACTTACAGTGCTAATTGAGTAAACCCCATTTTGAAAATGAAAATTTTTATCCATTTCTCAGTGAATATTGGCAATTGTATTTTGGTGCATTTAAACTAAACAGATTTATTAAACAAATATATTTATTAAATAATATTTTAGTCACAAAACTTATTTAGAAATTGAAAGATAATACAATTAAATACAAGCAAAATATTGAAAATAAATTACAACCTACACATTTTTGAACTAAAATGTTCATTTTTTTAAAAAATGTTTTTGCTTTTCTTGATTTTTCCTCTTTTTTTAATTTGTTTTTAATATTTTTCGACAACATATAAATTTGGGTGTACTAGCTTTTGGACCATTATCGTAAGTTATTTTGGTAGATAAGCTCCAGATTTGCCTTCAGTACTGACTAATGTATATGCGCAGATGTAATATTGTAAGTATTTGTTTGTTAGTTTTTTGTTCGTCCGTTCATTTATTTATTTAATGTGGAAACAATATTATATGATTTCTTCTTTTTTGTGCAAATAAGCATATTCATTTTAATAAGTTTCCCATTTCCAGGGCTCACAATCCAAAGATATCAACACATTATGCGTTAGGACAATACAATATTTTCTATGTATACTACATATAAAACACTGAGATTTATTCCAAAGTATACAGAATCAAAGCAATTCAATGAAAAATAGCATTTTGTATAGCTACAGTATATGTCAGAACAAAGGTCAATGTTTTTTTTTTGTTATGCAAGTATTCAGTGTTGAAGATGCGGTTGATTGTAATGAACATACATGATAGACAGAAGTGGTGAACATACAGTGTTTGTGAGTAAAAAGCACCATTTTAAAATGTGCACTGAGCTTAAGGGTATATTTTATACCTAAAGTATCTATATTAATACTTTAATGGTACATATACATAGCTAAAAAAATACAAATTTTGAAAGGTTACCATGCCAGTGACAGCTTTTTTTTTTTTACGTCACCAAACTTGTTCCTGTAGGTCCGGTGTCCTGCAGATTTTAGCTCCAACCCTAATCAAACACACCTGAACAATCTAATCAAGGTCTTAAGCTGCAGTCCCACTGGGCTTTTCCTCCCATAGACTTCCATTAATACGCACGCGAATGAGTCAGACCAGAAACGCAAGGTCATGCGTTAAGTTTCGCATGTTGCTGCTGTGCAAAGTTCAAGCTTGGTGAACTCTGACCTGCGAAATTGCATCACTTGACTGGGTGAGACCAATCGAGGATCAAAACACAACCTCTCTGGACAGAAATTTAAAATATGGAGCAATCGCTCGCTTTTTTTTATGTCTAATCATCTTGTTTAATCCCGCCCATTTTCGCAGCGCCGCACGACAGAATTTCGCACACACAAAGCCCAGTGTGACCGTAGCTTTACTAGGTATACTTGAAACAACCTTGCAGGTGTGTTGAGGCAAGTTGAAGCTAAACCCTGCAGGGCACCTCCAGGAACGAGATTGGTAACCCTTGCTCTAGGATATTTAGAGTAGTAATTAGTTTGTAGTTCTACTTGTAGAGCAGACAATAGTGAACTGGAAAGAGTATGCTATTTTTGAGGGCTTGATTTGTGTTCATGGAGTGCACTGCATTACTAATTATTTTTAAAAGTATATTTGTCATGCTTTTTAACTTTATTCTAAACCACTGTTTCTGTTCTTTTAAAAACAGTATGTTGATTTCATGGTTGTATGAAGCTCCTTCTTGCTTCTTCAGGTGTGCACAATGGGCTCTGATTCGTTAGCTATACCAGTGTTTTCTTATTGCCCAGAAAGGTCACCCTCGGGGAGGGTTTTCTGAAAATTTTAGACTTCAAATCCTTAAAGAGGCTTTTTTTCTCAGCCTTTTGTTTAAGCTTAAACAGCAACACTCATGAAATCATTAGAAAAGTGAAATCATAATCAAGTATCTCTTGCTGTATTGCTGTCTGTGACGGCTGGGTCAAATGTGATGGATAAAGTTAGTTCAGTCTTCCAATCGATGCCAATGTGACCTTTTCTACAAATGCTGTTCTTCCATTAAAGCTCAGTTATTTCAGGAGGACTTTTCCCATGTGAGTAATTACACTCATTACAGTCTGTGTTGCTCCCCTTAAATGAGGATGTTTATTTAACTGCCATGGGAAAAAGTGTATTAGGTTATATGTGAATAGGTGATGTCCTCTGAGAATGCTTTTCACATTTTTAGACAAGTGTTAGTCTACCACTGCATACAGGGCTTCAGACTGCAAAATAAACAGTGCTGCTTAATTTAATCTTTCAAAGTAACTAAAGTAGTAGTGTAAAACATTGCTGAAAGCATTCACCGATAACATAAAAGCTATTCTCCATAAAATACCTGATTACAGCATTATTTTTGTTGCTACTTTGTCAGTTGTAATTCTATAATCTAATGTTCCCTAATCGAAATCAGCATGGTTTTCATATGCATGCATATGATGCCACCACTGAAGCAAGCTAGCTTAAGCATATGCATGTCAAATCACCATACCTCCTTATCATGTCTCATGTAAACGTTGATTATGTATAGGCCAATAAAAAAAACATTTTAGATGGTGTGATTCTAATAAAAAAAGAATAAGATTCTGACGGTATAAACTTAGATAAAAATATCACTGTTTCATGGTTTGACGGCATTGTGATTACAGCTATATATGTTATTTTTTGTATATATGTTACTGCAATATGTTATTTTTAATTGTCTGGTCAAATAAACCAAAAAATAATAAATTCTGTCCTGAACACAATATATTTTATTTTGAGAAACATTTAAAATATTTTGGAACAATAAACATGTTAGGCTAAATGATTTAAATGTATCACTATTCATTAGTTTCAAAAACACAAATTTCTTTACAATTTAAAACAGCATTTTTGTATATTTTTTGCTGGAGATGTTGTCCTAAAAAAAAAAAAAAAAACGTAAATAAAAAAGTCTGACGTATACCATAGAAATGGTACAGCTGAAAAACGGTATAGCAGAAAAACCTTATAAAAAACCTAGGCTTTTCCAAACCGCGGTATACCTTGAAAACGGTTATCGTCAAATGCCTAGTGTGCACTGATACTGAACCTAATTATGCAGTCATATTTATTTTTATTATTTAATTTATTTGATACATGTGTTTTTATAATATTTTAACCAAGTATTTCATCATATTAAAAATATTCACGTAAATTAACAGCATACATTTTTATTTGTATATTAGTCATATTTTTGTTTTTTATTATTGAAAAATATGGCTATATAATGAGAAATATGGCTATATTGTAGCCTATATGTAAACTACTATTTTAAGTTATCAATCCATTAAAATTGATAGCACATGTGTAGTGAGTTTGGTGGGGCCAAGAGCAGTAGCAGCAAAGCGAGGCCAGTGGTGCGAGTTTTAATGAACCAGGGATTATATCCCTCCATTGTCTGTGAGTGGCTAGCGCAGCACTTCTGTTTTGTTTATTTTATAATGAAAGTGATTGAGCACTTCCTGCCTGCTTCTTCCTATAGTATAATAACCATTTGTTTATTTTATAATGAAAGTGATTGAGCACTTCCTGCCTGCTTCTTCCTATAGTATAATAACCATTTTACAATATAGATGAGTGTGCTTCGTGCAGGCGAGTAGTGTTGACAAACCACCTGTAGCAGACACTATTTCCTCTCCATATGCACCAGACACTTTCTTATAAACACTTTGTTACAAGAACTCAAACTATAGAACAAAGACTTGGCATCTATATATCTCTGGATATTTGAAGTGCTTCTTTTGTCCTCATTTGTAAGTTGCTTTGAATAATTCTTATTGTTTTAGGAGCTGCACTTGTTGTTTGATTTATGCTTAATCCATTCATTTGACTATCATTTTTACATCAGCTAAATGAATAAATGATGCCAAAACAATCCATAAGATTGTAAAAGTTTAACTCGACTTAAAAGCTTGACATTTTTTTCCAACAAATATAAGTACAGTACATACATGCATATTTCAACCATATGTTAATTATATGATTTGCTAATACAAAAAAAAAAATACAAAAAAAAAGAAGGTGATCACCAGACTCCAACAGGTAGCTTGTCTTCTGCTTTCAGACAGTGACGTGCCTCTGCCCCTGGTGTGAGCCGTCTGTATTCACTTATGTCATGGTGAAGCTGGCTGTATTATCCGTCTTGCAGGGTGTTGATTGGATTACAGCAGTGGGGAGAAGTGCGGCAGTGTGTGGAATGAAGCCGTTCGTTCCCAGCGGTGTCAGCACCCACGCCACCAACCACTCATTCCTCTGTTAATACAGCCTTCCCCACAGGGAAGTGTCTTCACAAGGCTCAATCAGCTGAGCACTAACTCAGAATAAAGACTGCTTAATCCAGCCGTGTCCGTCACACTGGAGATAAGGGCGAATGTTGCAGCATATGGAATTGTAAGTTAAACGAGCAGTTTGGGACGCTGTAAAGGTCACTGGAGGAAAGATGCGTGACCATTTTATTTTGACCACCTGCTCTACACATCTTGTTTTCTAACTCTGTTTTGTCTTTTAAAGAGTGTGCTCACAATTGGCAGTGGTTTGATATAAAACTAACTTTTGTGGTATTGATTTGTTTGTGTCATCTACAGTTCAGAATATGCAACCATAAATAGCACAGAATACTCAAGGGTGTCTAATTATTTTCATCGTAAGAGCTATTACAGTTTGATAGTTCAGTACAGTGGCTGTCTTGTTGCAGCAGAATTTTGTTTGTGTGTAACAAATGAATCCCAGCCATTCGTTAACTCTTTAAAACATTTCATACATTTTCAGAAATGCCACTATGGGCCAGATTTACAAAACAGGGCTGAAATTTCAAAAACTGTGGTTAATTCTTGAACTTAGAAAAAAAAAAAAAAAGTGGAAAGTCAAACCAGGGCTCGACAAAAAGAACTGCCCAATGGCCCTGGACCAGCATGTAAGATGCTCAATTGCAGGTAAAAACCTGGGGTGCTTTCACAACCAGACATTTGTTTCGGAATCTGTCTCGTTTGCCCAGTTAGCGCTGTTTGTTTAGCATATGTGAATCCCTCAACCATGCTCGGATCCGTGCCAAATCAGTCACTCCAAGATCAATCGCCTGAATAACAAAACAGTCCAATAATCTAATGAAACTATGTGAAGAGAGAATGATGAGTAGGCCTGGATGTCATTCATACTGGCAAATTTGTATTCCATGTGCATTGCATTCTATTTCAGATACGAAAGTGAAAGCATGCTGAAATTTTGGAAAATTGACCTAAATTACCATCTGATAATTTTTACATAATTTAGTCTTATAATATTTTGTATTTGGCCTATTGTTTTGTTCATTTGTGTACTGACACCTCGATCAACGTTGATCTGCTTCATGATCAGATTACAGTTCATCTGTTATTTCTCTCTATAATTTAAGCCTAAAATGCATAATCATTTTTTATAAGACACCCACAGATCATAACAATTTTAGTTACATCACAATTGTAATTTTTTAAATTGTCAGATTTATTTAAAGAAAAGTTATGCTGAGTAAAAAGTGTATGTATACAATTATGACACATCATTTAAAATATGTGGCTAGGAAATAGCTATTAAAGTTTTTTTTTTTTAGGGCCAGTGAAAATTTTGGCAGGGCACTGAATAATCTAAACCAACTGGGCCAGTAAAAGAAAAATCATTAGGGTTGAACTCTGCAAACTCTATTGCATATCTGACTAAAATACGACAATTTGAGCATGTTTCAACAACCTGCAATGGAATACAGCTGCACTTGTTTACTTTGTATAACGTTATATCACTACAAGTACAACACTTAAAGTATAAACAGTTTAGAACATAAAATATAATATAAATAAACAACATCAAATAAAGTATTAATTATAAGATTTAATATTTTAGTGTTGCTGTTTTTTGTGATTAATATGTAATCAGTGGATGCAACAGAATCTTTAACTTTTTTTTCTGTAAGAATTCCAAGGAGCACAATTTCCTTCATTATTAAATTAAGCTGTAACGTAATTTATGCAGAGGTGGGTAGAGTACCCAAAATCTATACTTAAGTGAAAGTGCAAATGTATATATATTCCTTTATCCATTATCCATTATACAATTCTGTATTTATGTGTAAATAAAAAAATCGAATCTAATTCTTGTTAGATTATAAGTAGACTGGGGTTAGGGTAAGTTGACATGTACTTGCAAAGTTTCTTATAGTCAGTTGAATGTCTGTTAAAGGAGCAGTATCAACAGATATTAAGCAGACAGCCTACTAATACTCAAATGGACCATCAAAATAAAGTGTTACCAAAAAAGGACATCACAGCATGCTGTTCAATGTTTTGTGGAAAATGGTGATAGAAATGTTTAGAATGAACATTTGTTCATGAATCTGTGTAGAGTTCACAAGTTAGTCTGCTTGCACAAGGATATGAGTGAAAACACTTGGATATGTTTTAAAATGTGCTATTAAAATAAGTTTAAAGTGCCTATAGTTATCAAATTACCATTAATATGGTATAAATAGGCATTATTTTGACACTTGACTTAATGTAGTCCTATATGTTGCGATGTCAGTTCATTGTACAGCATGTGTCACATTATAAAACTATTCTTTTTGACTTCTTGGAGTGAAAACATAGACTGAATTTGAGGCCGCAGGTGATCTGATCCAATAAATTTGCATGTCTTCAGCCATCATTCATTCTGACACAGGCGTGCATGCTCTAAACAAAAGTGGGAGACCCGTCTCTATAGAAACCTCTCGCAACACAACCTTCCAACGTGGCGCCTCGTGATATTTGCAAACAAGTCATATGAATCATATTTAACAGTAATAGACAAACACTTACTTAAAAATCTACTTTTTAAATCTATAATTTACTTTTTGAGTATATCTTTAAATGTACTCAAAAAAAAGTACAAATTACTCAACAATTTTACTCAAGTAAATGTAATGAAGTAAATGTTATTCGTTACTACCCACCTCTGGATTCATATTAGATAGGCCTGTTTAACTTCAACCAGAACATGACTAAGAACTTTCTGTATGTAGAAAACCATAGCAAGGTGTTATAAAGTAAGTATTGTAACAAAAAATAAATCATTTGGGCTTATGCTGATTACTGCTCTTGATGTTATGAAAATTATTTTTAGCATAATGATGGCTAAAAATACCCATTCGCTTGGTTAGTTTGATCTTAATCCTGTGCAAATCAGCCATGACTGTAATTCATAAATTATAAATTCTCCTCTAAATTACATACTGTATTTGCTGAACACCGAGGTCCTGGGAAAAATCGGCATCTCTGTGATTTGGCCACATGGTCCCCAGGTAATACGGATCCAATTTGAATAGGGCTAAATAAAATAACCCCAAAAGAATTACGTTTTTTTATTGGTCCAGAGAGGTACCACTTCATACTTTGATTACGCAGACAATATTATTATTGTATGACTCCTTGCTGTTTAATTAATCTCTTACATCAGATGTGCACTGTTTTTTTCAGCCACTGAGCTCATGCAGAATTGAAACACATCTGATTGCCTATTGATCATACGCTACTGTAAATAGATGTGTGTGGTTTGATATAATGCTCAGCTTTGCCGTCTGCACAAGAGGTGCTTTCTGTAGTAACACTATTCTGTGTCTGGCTTGCTCAGTGGCCTGAAGAAGAATATTTTAGAGAAGTTGGCATTTGGTGGCTTATAAAAGACAGGAAGCCAACCACCAATCTCACACTTGAAAACTGTTGCCACGCTGTTTGCTTTTTATTTCTTTTTGTGCTGATCTCCAGCAGAACCTCTGCCATTAAAGATGATGGGAGTGTAAAGTTCTGCAGTTGATTCTATTGACAGTGCACAAATTAAAGAGCACAAATGCAGCTCATTTCCGTAATGACCAAAACAATTAACAAAGACCAGTTTAAATTAAACTTAATGTGGCTCGGTAATCGATATGTTCAGATATTGCTATCGCATGACGTTTAAGATAAATGAACATGAGTAGAGAAAAGGTTCCTCCTTCTCCTAGCAGCAACTCTTGAGCAGGTCAAATGCAAAACAGTTTAAGACATTTTGTATGTAAATATACCACCAAAATCAGTACCTTGACCACAGCAAATCGTACATTGTAAATTATATTGCATGATTCATTTAAATATTGTAAAGAAGGGTAAATCTCTATCAGACTCTGAGAGCTGTTATGAAATTCCATGAGGCCAGAACACAAGAACTGTCAAGCATCACGACCACCCATCAGTTCTGTTCATTCACCTACTGTATCTTTAAGCCTTCTTGACTTCCCTGAATATGGCCTGGGTCACTAAAAGTTGTCTCAAGAGTTCCCGGATTTCAAGTTTTTACAGTTTAGAAACTAGAATATTTCTAAAGTAGTTTTTATATCTGTAGAATTTATGAATTTTAACTTGTCGTGTTTGGTATCATATGAAATGTACCTGTGTGATTGGTAAAATGGTCTCAGTTTCACAGTAGTCACTTGTATTAGGATTGTTTTCTGTTGATCTGATTTTTTTGTGTAAATTCTGACATACTGATGCTGAAATTGTGCTTGATGAGTTTTTTCAGTATAAACCTTTTACTCCAAGGTCGTGATTGGTTTTTAGGCTAATATATGACCAGACAGCAGTCTTTGTGAAACGTTTAGTATTTTGAATTAATTATTTCTTATTCTGAGTTGAGGTTTTATGTGCATATGTATTGGTATCTTGGAGCCAGGACACCCTATTCTCTGAGTCTCTGAGTTTTGCATCAAGTTTTATTTGCTGCAATATATTATATGTGGTCAGTCATGCATCTTTAACTAGATTTATCTTTGAGCAATGGGTGTTGTGTTTCTATCATATCTGGCTTATTATTGTTCTGTTATATAATTGTGATAAGACATTTTACCTGACCAATAAAAGGATATGTTGGAAATATTTTTAATTCTACAGAAATGATTTACAGTATAACTAGTAGATTTCTTAGTCTGGGGTTACCTCAGCTTACGACCAGGATTGCACATAAAAAAGGCTTATGAATGGAATGAGCATACAGTAGGCTCATCTGGGACCTGTTGATTTCTGACAATCACTGACTTTAAGCAAGATATAACATAGTGGCTAAATCAGCTTTTCTTTATGAATGAGCTAAAATATCTAAAAGTATTCATTTTTCATGAATGTGATCCATTCCTAGTCAGAGACAAAAGGTGTAAATTTAATAATCACCTGAAATAGAAGATTAAACTCTGAAAAACTCTGGAAAGCTGGAAACAAATTGTCATTGCGTTCTGAATGATTTTGAGATATTGAGCGTTAAAGTTTTTGCATTCTATTTAGCAAACCGTACGTGTGTAACTTTTTTTTTTTTTTTTAAATAAAAAGTCTTATAATGTAAACAACTTATAAAAACATCCCATAATGTAAATAAGTTGTCATTTATTAAGAATATGTCAATAACTAAATTTTGACAAAAATGTCAGTTAGAACTTTATAATTCTAAGGTGACGAAATTTAAATAAAGTCTAATAAATTAAATCATTTTCAGAAGCACTGGAAAAGGCTTACATGCATTTAACCTTCACCTATGCTACTAGTTTAGTCATTGGGCTAATAGACAGATTGTTACAATACTCTCCTATCAAAAAATCTGCATCTGAAAGGGAAACTCCTACAAATTCATATTTAATAAGATGAGCTTCAATAATAACTGTGCCCATGCCTTTTTACTGCAAATGTATCCCTGCATATCTTTATTAATTCTGAAAGTAGATTTGTATTGTCAGGTAAGGTTTAAAAAAAATTAGATGAGCCATTTTTATCAAATGGAAACAGGTACTTCCTCCATCACATGACATGTGGATTCGAGAAATCTTGAGCTGCATAAAACTTGAGAAGTTAAGATGCTTTTTTGCAAGATCTCTCAAATCTTTTTACAAGACCTGGAACCTGTATTAGACTATATCAAAGGCTTACTCTGTTCAGTTGATATCAGCTCTAACACACAGTAGATAACTGGAAAGAGGAAATGTTGTCTTCTTAATGCGAATAAAAAGTGACCCCCCCCCCCCCCCCCCCCCCCTTACTCTTTTATTGTAAACTTGCTCAATTATTATTAGTATTATTATTAATATTTTTATTTAATCACGTTTAATTAATTTTCAGAAATTTTTTTCTCTCTCAGAGGATATGCTTGTTTCTAATTCATACATTTTATTTATTATATTTTGAGGGGATAGTAATCTGTAATCTGTAATTTTTTTCTATGTTGTATCAGTCTTTAGAGACGTTAAACCGAGGTCCTGACTCTTTGCCATCATTAAAAAATCCATGGCACTTCTCGTAAAGAGTAGGGGTGTAACCCCGGTGTCCTGGCCAAAAAAAAATTTCCTCCATCGGCCCTTACCCATCATGGCCTCCCAATCATCCCCATATTGGCTTTATCATGGTCTCTTAAGTACATCTATAGCTGGTGTATGGTGAGTGCACTGGCCCCATTGTCCTGTGGCTGCCGTCGCATCATCCGAGTGGATGCTGCACACTGGTGGTGGAGTGGGGAGACCCCCCCCCCCACCTCATGATTGTGAAGTGCTTTATGTGTATGGTTATACACAATAAATGCGCCATATAAATACACCTTCCTTACTTACGTACTTACTATTGTATACTACTAATCATGGTCTTGTTAAACACCAATAAAAAAATGAGAGTTTGAACACAAAGCAGGTCAGTGCTAAATGTTTTGGACTTGACAAATTGATCCAAGTATGAGAAACCTTGGTTTTAAGTCAGAAACACCAAGTTCTTTGAAATGCAATTAGGTTGGTTTCCAAGCGTATGAAAAATATAACATCCTAAGACAGAAACACCTTTTTTAAAATATTTTATTATAGTATAAATGTTATAATTTATAAAATACCCTTTTTTGTGCATGGCTCACTCTGGCTGCTTTCCAGTCCAAATTCTTATGCCCTCTGCTTGATAAGTTCCTTCGGTCTCATTGACTCAGATGTGCGTCATTGATTATGTTGCACAATTGTACCACCACTGTTGGAAGTACAATTAAATGAAAATTAAATGGTTTAAATGAAATTTTAATTTAATGCTTTAAATGAATTGCCATAAATTCTTGAGCACTTGGAAACTATTACAGTATTTACTGTGAAAGCAAGCTCCTGTTGTGACGTCACACTCTTAGAACATCGTGGGACATATGAGTGCCTGGAGTGTGCTTATGAAGCAGACTTGCTTCCTTAGTCAACATTGAGAGGTCGAGGGTCTGTCCATCTGAATCTCCCTTGTTTACTTAATAAAATGGAATGCACTTGGCGGTGAGGATTCCCCAGAGGGGTACATGTCTAAAAGTAGAGTGGAGCAGAGCTTTTTTTTGTAGGGAATTTGAGTGGCATATTTTTTTTATAATCACTTATAAAAATCTCCATATCAAGCCTTTGATACACTTTGCAAAGCAACTTATAGCTGCCAACAAGTAAAGCTGTTATCTTGTAACTATTATTGAACTTTACACTTTCATGAAAAGCTTAGTTGACTATTGCAATACATGATCTAACACCATTGCAGATTGTACAGAACAAAACATTTACGCATCTGCTAACTGTAAATTGGATTACAGAAAGTTGTCGTGATCTGTGTCATGTAGAAAATCCAAAGAGGAAATCATTATTCTGACATAAACATAGAATATAGCATATTCAGAACTCTAATATAGTGCACACTGTTGACAAATATGATATATAACAAGACATGCTCAATAATTTAGCCCCAGAGAATGCTTGCGTGAGCAGAACCATCCATGCATCATGCTAAATCAATGGACCTTTGAGTGCCTTTGATGTTATAAAGCCATATCTTTGTGATTAAGGCATCAAATGGCAGTGTGTAATTGGCTGCTCCTAAAGACGTTACAAAGTATATCATCTGTGTATGACAGCCAGTGCAAATCTCACTGAGAAGATCTTTAAATCATGATTTGGAGATCAATAATGAAGTGGAGGATAAAATAATTTAGAGCTCGGCTCAACTGCGGACTTATGTCATTTGCTTTGATCTTAAAGTTGGTCCATTTCATTTTTTGCACAGCAGTTTTAACAGAGAACAGGAATGTGTGAGACCAGGGTGCATATAAGTCTGGTTCTTGGTGAGTTTGGAGTCCTCGGTCACTGAGGTTGAAGTCTTTCTTCAAGACACTGTTGATTCCTGCATTTCCTTTCATATGTATGAATATGTAGTAATTTGCTTCCCAGAACTGATTGCATTTTATGAAAGATGCCACATGTCTTTTGTGACACTTCTACCTAGTATTCTTACAAATGACTCCCCTTTACAGTTATGGTTATATATAGCCCAGAATCCATTATAGGGGCCCTATTATGCTTTTTACATATGTTTGAGTATGAGAGGTTAAGAGAAATGTTCCTTATGCAAGTAACCATTGTTTCCCTCAAATGCCTTGATTGCACATCATTTATCTGCATATGAGGAGTTAAAGGGGGTATCAAACTCAATCTCACATTATTCCTGAGCAGGGCTTGACATTAACTTTTTTTGACCACCAGCTACTGTGGCTAGTAGTTTTCCAACATCACTAGCCATCACCATTTTTACTAGCCACAATTTTGTTGTTGGTAAAATATGTGACTTTGGTAAAATAAATGTGACTTTGCCATGCTAAAATTACTTGATTTAGAAGTTATGTCCACATGACTCCTTATTCATTTCACTTTTTGTGTGCTATGTATGACCTTGCTCAATGAGCATGAGCAAATGGATTGTGGTTTTTATTTCACTTGCCTTTCAGTTCTCAACACTAAAGGATTTACCAAATTTATCTTTAGCCACACCAAAAATAAATACATAAATATTTCTCAGCCAAGGAATTTAAAGAGCCCATATTATGGGTTTTTGAAAATGCCCTTCCATGTAGTGTGTAACACAGCTCTAAGTGAAGTGAAATATCCAGCTAAGGCTTAAATCTGTAAGTGTACAGTGTTTAAAACTATTGATTCATCTATAAAAGAGTCGACTCATAGTGCTTCAAACGAGTCGCCTTGATAACGAGTCATCAGGTGTTTCGCGATGACGGAGCCACGAAACACAAGCCTCGCCAGTAGTTACGCGCGCAAACCAGGGAGATTTGAAACCTGCGGCCCCGCCCACTAACACAGAAAAAACACTAGACACACACACACAGACGCCGCCGGTCCAATGAAGTCACGCTGTGCTCAGATGGATAATGTTGACAGTCTCTACCCAAAGATGAGTTGTTAACCTGGTACAGTACACGCGGTTACTCTTTATATTCTCTTATCACATGTAAGCCACGTTAAAAACGCGACGCGTGCCGCTTTGTTTACGGATTTAACGTTAAAGGCTTTTGTGAGCTCGCGTTCCACTGCCGTTTGTCGTTGCTATGGCGATCGATCGTAAGCTAGGAGACAGGAGACTCGTGTCACTTTCCCTAGTTCTTCTGAGGAGCGTTGTGTGTGTGTGTGTGTGTGTGAGAGAGAGAGAGAGAGAGAGAGAGAGACTCGCGTCGCTTTCCCTAGTTCTTCTGAGGAGCATTGTGTGTGTGTGTGAGAGAGAGAGAGAGAGAGAGAGAGACTCGCGTCGCTTTCCCTAGTTTTTCTGAGGAGCGTTGTGTGTGTGTGTGTGTGAGAGAGGGAGAGGGAGAGAGAGAGAGAGACTCGCGTCGCTTTTCCTAGTTCTTCTGAGGAGCGTTGTGTGTGTGTGTGTGTGTGTGTGTGTGTGAGAGAGAGAGAGAGAGAGAGAGAGAGAGAGAGAGAGAGAGAGAGAGAGACTCGCGTCGCTTTTCCTAGTTCTTCTGAGGAGGGTTGTGTGTGTGTGTGAAAAAAGCCTTACACTATGAAGCGCGTGTGCACTGTGACTACTTTTATATAGTTGATTACCAGCTGGGTATTTCACTCTGTCTCGCGCTGAAGCCTGTCACTGTCGACCAATCGCAGCAGGCTGTCATCGGTCCAATCAGCGCAGATTAGCTTCGCGCTGAGGAGGGGGTTGGGAACAAATGAATCGCTGAACGATTCATATGAGAGTCGCTGGGATAATTAGGTAAAAATAAATGCAGGTTATAAGACCATCAAAGTGTTTTATGACCTTGCATGCATATTAGACTGTTGTTGGAGACCCTTACAACCTAAATATGACCCTATTTTATCTATAATATGGGCTCTTTAAATAATGTGTCAAAACAAGCTAAAATAGCTGTATACATGCACTTTTTATTCAACAAAAAATTCTTAAAAAAAAATCCATTTCAAAAAGAATTATTGCCATGTATCTAAAACTATGTTTACCATACATAAATGGTGAGTTAATCTCACATTAAAGCAATGTTATTGTAAAGGATGATATTTAAACCATATTAACAAAAATAACTAATCAAAAAAGCTGGTGAAAAATATACCATGTGCGGCAAAAAAAGGATGATCACATACTTAATTTATTCCCTAAAATGTCTTCAGTTTTTTTAAGAGAAAGATACAGTTTTGCCATTCTCTCCAAAAAAAAAAAAAAAACTGAGAGCCTGGAGGCGTGCCATGGGCAGATATACTTAGCCAACAGTGCACAAGCATGGCACAGCTTTTGCTTAGTGATTGACTACAACCTGTAATAATTTTCTAAATAAAACGGGAAAAACCTTGTAATCTGAACTCTCTGACGCATACAATCACACCAATGACCTGTGATCAGCTGCTAAATTTAAGTCTGCTTTCCCTGCTGGTGCTAAGCCAGGGAAATATGAGTGCTTTGCTTGACAAAGATCAAAACTTAACAGTGTTTTCAATTAATCGACATTTGTTTTGGGTTGCAGACATTTGGATACACATGCTTACTAGCAAAAGAAAACATTTGTGGTTTGTAAAATGCATGCTGAAGATGATCATTATAATGATAATCACAACAGATACACACTGCTCATGTAACAAGCATTTTCAGGAAGAAATTAAGGAATGCATGCGAATTTGCATAAATCCACCAGCTCTAATCTCTCAGTGTGTGCATGGGTCTGTGGTATAGGGCAGTGGTCCTCAACCACCGGGCCGCGGACCAGTGCCGGTCTGTGGATCAATTGGTACCAGGCCGCACAAGAAATTATTATTATTCCCTTTTTTATTTATTATCTGAGTCTGAATAATCTTTTATTTTGAAAAAATATTTTATTTTGAAAAATGATCATATTCTCTTTCTTACATCTCGATCACTTGAGCGCCCCACAAGTAGCAAAATGAGTAAGAAACAGATGTCTTTTAAAACGTTTCTTTGCTAAGGGAAAACGCCCAGTGAAGGACCTATGAACTGCCAAGGAATAGATCCGCAACTGATTTGTCAACAAATCCGGTGAATCCACCATGTCTGTGCAGGAAGGTTAACTGCTGGAGATCGCTAATGAAGGTCATGCCGTCATTATGGAGGTGCGTGGCCTGTGTGTGCAAGCGGGGTGATGCGCTCGCGCCTTCCAGACACACCAAGTTGAATGAATGCTGTGAGTGCACCGCGAGTCAGGTGACAAGAACTGACCAATCAGCTTCAGCTTGTATGGAATAAATACATTTCGACAGACTAATTACCTCAAACAAACACAGAACACCAAAAAACTGCAGTGCTTTGGAATTCTCAAGCAATGTTTTCTCAGCTTGTCATCCTCGCCTAGCAACCTACGAATCACCACCATC